>NC_056744.1:1473731845-1474031845 GCF_019279795.1 Protopterus annectens
ACGGTTGAAACATCATCATATATTTTAAAAGGTTCAAGGAGGCAAACAGAGTTTGAGTCGCCACTGCCCATACCTTGATGTGTTCCATTAACTCATATTTACTCAATGTTTTTATATTCAAAATGGTACAGCTTTAACATTAATTCTCTTCCCTTTTATATGTTTATAATTTAGCAGTACCCATTTGGGTATCCATTTTCTATTTTCACTATCCAAGTAAGACACCCTTAAAATCCTATTGGCCTGAATCACTGTATAATACATCTCAAAATCTGGTAAATCCAACCCCCCCTCGTTTTAGGAGCCATCAGTTTTTCATAGGATATTCTCGTTTTTCTGGGTTCCCACAGAAATTTCCCCAATCCTATCTGAAATTGCTTGAAAAAGGATTTCGTGATTTTAAGTTGTGCTGCTCTAAAAATATATAGCATTCTGGGGAGAACGTTCATTTTTATTATCGCTGCTCTTGCCATCATCGGTAGCTTCAACTTACTCCATCTTTTCAAATCCATTGTTATTCGGTCTCCAGTTGCCTTAATATTGTTGATAAAAAATTCTCTATTTTCAGTTGAAAAGTCAATCCCCAAATATTTTATTCTTTCTTCTGTCCTTATTCGTCCTATCAATTGTAGCATTGAAAAAGGTGTAGGTGTCTTTAGAGGGAATATTTTGTTTTTTTTTAAATTTAGTTTGTAATTAGCAATTTTCTCAAAGGTTTGTATTGCTGTTAGTATTTTTTCTGTATCTGACACTGGTGTGGTACTGTATATATTTAAATCATCTGCAAAAGCAGCCATCCTAACCTTTATCCCAAGAAGTACAGGAGAATTATAAAAAACTTTTTGTTTCATATGAAGAAATAAAGGTTCCAAATACAGATTAAACAGTATGGGAGACAATGGGCACCCCTGTCGAGTTCCATTTTTAATTTGAATCCTTTTGGAACATTCATGATTTATATATAAACTAGTGTATGCATTCTTGTATAAATTTCTTAACATAGAAATAAAAAGCTGAGGTATATTGAAATATGATAATGTTTCAAATAAATAAGCCAAATTAACTCTATCGAATGCTTTTTGAGCATCAATTATTAAAGCATATATGTTCATATTTTTATACCAAGTACATTTCTATCATCACATCTATTCATACTATAAACATGTTCTCTAATCCTATCTCTAAAGTTACGATTTGTCTTTCCAACATAATAGTTGCATATAATGCACTCAGCATAATAGACAACATTCTGCGTTTTACAGTCAGCATAAAAGTCACAGTGAAATCTGCAGCCAGTGACTGGGTATAGAAAACAGTCACATTCAGTAATATCCACGCAGACATTACAACCACCATAGCTGAACCTCCCTTTGACTATCAGACTCGACCCTATTCTCATCCCAACAGGTTTGTAACATAATATTCTCTTAATCACCTTATAGTTTTTATAGGTAAACTTAGGTTCATACTTTACCACTTCTTTATGCTTGGGGTCTGTCATAAGTTATTCCATTGCTTCTTGATGGTATTACAGACATTGTATACATTATTGTAATAGCTCAACGGCAACCTCACAGTGTCATCCCCCATTTTCCTAAGTGTCTGCTTATTATTGGCAGCATCACCAAAATACAGTTGTGCTCTATCATGTCTATGCATCAACACCTCATCTTGTACTTGATGCACCATGCATTCACTATATCCTCTCCGGCAGAAGTCCTTAGCTAAAGTACCAAAGGAAGAGTACATGTCGCTGTCTTTATTGTGCAATCTCGCACATCTAAGAAACTGACCTCTCATTACATTTCTTTTCAGGTGCTTAGGGTGCATACTCTGTGCATGCAATAAACTGCTCTTCTTGCATGTGTTCATGTAAATGGTAGTATTAATCACACCATACTCCTTTCTAATATATATGTCTAAGAAGTAAGTCCACACCTACATAAGAAAATTGTAGGTGAACTTCAAAAAACTAGTCATCCTGTGTAAATACTGCACAAATTCTTGTAGGGTTTCTGCTGTACGTGCCCAAATTAGAAAGACATTATCAACAAATTAAGAATAGTGCATTAAGGATGGGAGATGACGTTTCCTTTCACTAAATACAAACTCTGACTCCCACTGGACCATTACAATGTTAGCATATGTATTCATGCACATTGTTCCCATTGCTATGCCCACCTTTTAAGAAAAGCATCTATTATTGAATAAAAACACATTATTGGTTAGGAAAATATCTAACAGATAACATACTAAATGTATATGTTCATGTGTATACAAAGAATTTCCCTTAGGTGACATCTAACCAATTCAATAACTTCCTCATTCGTAATGGCCGTAAACAGCAAACCACATCCATTGTAACTAATACATACTCATCAATATGATTCTGTGCATCCTTTGGTGATGCGAAAGTGAAGCATCCTTTGGTGATGCGAAAGTGAAGCATCCTTTGGTGATGCGAAAGCACTCATCTCTCCTGTTTTATTTTTGATGTTTTATATGTTTTTATGTGTTCTTTCAACATTAAAGTATTGTGAAGCCATCTGCACAAGCAGACTTATTATTTTTTGGATTTATTTGTTTGGTCAGCTATAGTTCCCTTGTTTGGATTTTATAAGCATACATGACAGCTAGGTGATAGTTTTGAAATTAATAAAGCAACTAGATTAGTGCTTAAGTGAACATATAAATGTAGTTAAGATAAATATATAGTGCAGAGTAATATGAATATGCCTAATGCAACTTTAATGGCAATTAAGAAAAAAGTATAAATACAGTTGAGATAAACTATACAGAATAAAGTAATACACAACATACATTTAGTGAAGACAGATGTTGGTATTTTTATGCTGAAAAGCTGAGATTAAAAGAAATAGATTTATGCAGTAAGTTATTAAGTTCTAAGACTTGCATCTGCATTTTATGATTTGATGCATTATATGAAAAACAGATATAATAGTGCAGTTTATGCAAACTGTGTGTAAGCTGCTACAATGCGTGTTTTTCAAATATTGTGCTGCAGACGTACAAAGCACTTAAGAAGTAGAGTGTAGGAATCATCAGTCATTGTAGCATATCTGTATCAAACATTACTTCATAGATTTAGAAGATGACATTTACTGTAGTATTCTCTAAACACTTACAATATATTTCATGTCTATGAAATCGGAGGTGTAAAAGGCTGGTAATGTTATGTAGTCTTGCCATCCTTAATTGTTTTTGCTGTATCTGACACTTATTCTGGAGGATGTCTTGCACATTTTGCTTGGCTGAGTGGAATATGTAAACCTTTGCAGTGATATGTTTGAGAAACGACTTTGTGAAGAGATTTTTTTTTTTGTAATGAAATACTTGCATTTACATAATGTCCTTGCTAAGTGTGTCTCATACTTCATTAAAGGAGAATTTCAGCTTTTTAATATTGCAAATATTTTTAAGTTAGCTTGTTGTAGCTGAGGATGGGAGTTTTTATTTGAATTTGTTCATTGGGTGCATTTGATGAAATAACAGGGACAAGATGAAAACAAAAGGTATATTTACAACTGGGATTGATTCTTTGAGTAGAATGAGAAGTTGGGCTTGAGTGAAGATGAAAATGTGAGTGACCAAATCTGTCTGGAAGAGATGCTTTATGTAATTTGCATTGCGTGGTTCATTATTTTTGGTACTTCAAAAATAAGAATTCAGAATTCAGATCTTAATTTTGTGGGTGTTCCCTGATTATTACTGGGGTCATTGTGGTAATCAAAAATATGAGATTAAGATGCTAACTTTGTGTATGTTAAGCATTTCTTTAAACTGCAATTTCTGTCAAATGATAGAGATGATTATTTCAGGCCATCCAAACAGATGTGCTGCCCTCCCCATGTACAGTTGAATCCTGGTTTGAATAAGTGCCATTTTTAGTCACTAATTAGAAAGTTATTCTCTTGGCATGAGATACAGGTCCTATGTAAACAGTGTGCACACTGGTGCTCTTCCATCATTTTAAGTAGATAGTAGTTTAACATAATTTTTTGGCTTTTTTGTTTTGCTGAGGTCTTGCAAGGGAGGTATCTTGCCTATTTCAGCAAATGTGAAATGACAGAGTGAAAGTGAGGGGTGAAGGATGGAATTGTCTGTAGAGAAGTTTATTAAATTAATACCAACAGATCACAGTGAGTACTGAGCTTACAGGTAAAAAGTGCATAGTAACAACTTTTAAAATCCTATGCAAACACTGCCCCCAAGAATAAATCGATGGGTTAATATTGATAGTGAATTTTACAAAGCTAACAGAATTTGCAGGTGCTGTAATTGTAATACTGAAAGAGGAACAGATGTATTGCACAAGTACAAAACAGAATTTTCATAAAGAGAGGTGTGTCGGGGAGCCTTTTAAAAAGTCAAGAGAAAGGTGAACTAATGATGAATATACTTAAAACATATACATTCATTTTCATTCAACAGGTGCACCATTATTTTTTTAAATAGTGACATATCCCGCAATTCAGCAATTTGTGCTGGAAGGCTGTTCCATGAAGCAAGGTCTAGCTTTAGAAAACATGATATATTAACACTCTCCTAGTTTATTTATTTTTATCATTTGTTGACATTTAATCCTACTGTGATAGCAGCCTCTTTTCATGGGAGACACCAGGTGGTATCTATACTACTTGGGGAAATTTTGGCCAGGGAAATCAGGGGAACTTTCCGTACTCTTTTTGATAGGTGCCATGGGATCTTTTAAATCCATCTGAGTTATAGCCATCTCAAGCAAATCTGACCTTGGTTTAGCATCTCATCTAAAGGATGACACACTCAGGAATGCAGCAACCCCCTTACATTGCACTGCAGTTTCAGCAATCCAAACAACTGGTGGGGGAATAGAACCCACAGCCTAGTTATTCATTTCTTCCTTGCAGAAGAATGTTATAGTCCAGCAGTTGAGATTATTGCCTCATGCTGTTTGATTCTCTAGATCAGCTATTATCTGTAGTGCCTTTTGTAGAGGGTCTATATCACGTAGTCGAAGTTCCATAACTCTGAACACCTAATGGTCGAACCATTATGTTCGAAGTTACAGAACTTTGACTATGGGGAAAAAAAATAGACAACAAAATAAATTGTTGTAAGCAGGGGGGAAAACCCCCCTGCACCCCCCACACCCCCGCTAATTAAATATACCAACTCCGAGATCGCACCAGATTGAACAGAATGGAAACCTCCGCTTATGGAGATTTCCATTCAAACGATCAAACTTTTACAAATTCGAACTTATGATCTCGACCATATGTGGTTTGAACTTGTAAAAGTTTGACTATGTGATAGGAACCCTTTTGCAGAGGGTCTGTATGATCTTTCTGTGTGCATGAGATTTTTCCCAAAGTATCTCATTTTTCTTCAATAGCCCAAAGACAGGGAGCAAAGTGAACTGACAGTACTCCACATGCGTGTGTGTGTGTGTGTGTGTGTGTGTGTGTGTGTGTGTGTGTGTGTGCGTGTGTGTGCGTGTGTGTGCGTGTGTGTGCGTGTGTGTGTATGTGTGAGTGCGCATCGAGTAATGGATTAGTTTTTCCAGTCAGAACTCTATCTTTACATATCTCTACATTATGCCTGTTGCTTTTCAGAATATGATCTGACTTCTCAGTGACCCTGTTTAGGGTAAAGTAGGTATGTAAAAATGAATGAATGAATGAGAATTATATAGATTTCAGGTTGTGTAGGAATGCCTCAACTAGCTAGGGAAAGCTGTCATGCACTAAAACACTATGGGAATCAAATAAAACAAAATACCTAAAATAAATCTTGTCAGTAACACAATTTACTACTGCAACCTGCATTAATGAGATGAAGAGACTTAAAAGGGAATTATAAATGTTATTAATTACTTATTTTCTAAACTTTAGTAAAAAATCTTTAAGGTAGTACTTTCAGGTATGTAAAGCAGGCAGCAGTCCCGAAGAAAAAAATCAAATCTTGTATGGGTTAAATGAAAAGGCTGCTACATATTTAGGGTTTACAGGTTTATAAAACTGTTTATTTTATTAGGTTCATAGTTGTGTACTTGGCTAACAGCCACTGGGGCCTTATTAAGCCTAGCCCTGCATCCAAAATCTCTGACATGTTCTGATACCCTTGGTAATATAAGCAGGTAATTGGTAGTTGGCGTTTATATCACATTATCGAAAGATGAAAATAATGAATGCTTTTTCACCGAACCTAAAATATTTAAACCACATAATATCGAACATTCAGAACAGCAAATTTTTTCCTTGAGAAAAAATTTGCTATTCCGAAACACATACACACAACACAAGCACACCTAAAAAACATCAATACACTCACATACACTTATAATCCTACAACTAACCCTACACTAAACTATACATACATGACTATCAATCCACTTACCTTAACCCAAACCCTAACCCTAAGGTCCGTCACTATTGCACACTCACCTAACCCACGCCCTAACCCTAACTCACTTAACCTGCCCCTAAACCTCATTCACCTAACCCGTGCCCTAACCCTTACTCACCTAACCCACGCCCTAATCCTAACAACCACACAATCGCACACTTACCTGAACCCGACCCGTAAATCTCCACCACAGTGCTGAAAATAGCGACGCCACAGAACCGGCTAACTAAAATCTTTCCCTAGGAAAGAATTCGATGTTCTGCAACTTCGCTATTTTTAGCATTCGAAACGGGTCGATATTAGAACATTTGAAGTTTTAAAACTTCGATGTTCTGATATAGACCCGGTAGATGGGGTATTTATAACTAAGAAGATGAAACATTTACAGGCTGCCTGTGTCCATAAACATCTTTGCATAATATTATGATATAAGCCACAATATGTTTCAGCCCGGAATAAGGCAATAAATTGCTATGTTCTACACAGATTCAGACACCTGAAATCAATGAGTTCCATTACATTGTATGATGTGAAGGCAGAAGGAGGCAGTTTGTCTAGTCATCTAATATTCAGTAACTATCTCCACTTTCAGGTATTTGTTAAATACTAGATTAAAGTAATGTTGTATTAAATGCAACTACGCTATCGTCTCTGTTACAGCAATTGTAATGGAGGGAACGCAGTGCAATACACTCAGAATAGCTGTTAAAATGCTTTTTAATAAAAATACATTCAGCTTACACAATCCACAAAACGGATAAAATGCACTGTTAGTTTAGCGCTTTCACCTAACTGGCGTAGGCTTCATCAAAACTAATCAAGTCAGGTGTTTAATACCTTTTAAATAAACTTTTTGGCGCCATTTTTTTAAAAGATTTCTTAAAGCTATATACCAACCATATCTAAACACATAAAAACTATGCTAATGTAAACTATACAATTCTATCATACTCTTATAATATGTATATACATTTATATATCTATATACTAAAAGATTGTTAGTATTCATTTAATTATATCTTGTATAGTTTACATTAGCATAGTTTTTATGTGTTTAGATATGGTTGGTATATAGCTTATAGGTAATCAATCAACAAAGGGTAGACAAGTGTCAAATACATCCTTGCAAATTCTGCCATATGAAATAAGTGAGTCAGCTGGAAAGGATTGTTGTAACCCAGTAATAAATGTTAATAAAGCCTAGAATTAAGTACCATTCTGAAATGTAAATATAAAATAAGTGAGAGAGTGTGAGAAAGACAGTTTGAAGCTACCAAGTAAGCTGTAATAAGTCTGGAATAAAGGTATACTGCAGTCACTACATAATATTATGTTGCTGTACCCTTGCATTATGGAGATAGTATGGTTGTATGAAATGATGAACATCCACAGTTGTCTAGACCCATATAAATAAAATGTAGCAGGATGTTGTACCTGAACACAGCCAGATATGAACATATATGAATAAAAATGGAATGTATATTAATGTAGCAGTAACATACCCATCACCAACATTCCTAAGGTTACATACAGGAAACTGTACTAATACATGTAGGGGATATATATCTGCATCCACTAGGAATGTACAGTATATGTATAGGTAGTGTAAGTTGTTAATGTAATATTTCTCCACCCTACCCTATTTTCACAAATTATGCCATTCCACACCAAACTGGGTATGTGTACTCACAATTAATTCCCATGGACATTTGTCCTGTTGGTTCATACATATCTGCATGTACGTTGACGCATGTGCCCTGTTCACATATCCAAACCTGATGGCCTATTGCCACTAATCAACCCTGCATGCTGTTGGAATGTGCACTGTTGTTCTAAATATGCATGTGTTATGCTTGCTGCTCAATGTTCGGAATTCATGGGTGTTTGGTTAATGGGAATACTGATGCATGCTGTTACAACTAATTTTGAATGGTGTTGTTTGTTACAAACCCAAAATGCCATAAAATACTGCTAAACATAGGACAACAGGGAAGGCGGGTTCCAGCGGACCCACCTCTCCCACCTCAGCTGGCGAGTGCACCTGGCACCAGTGCCCAGGCCGGGACCTCCTCCTCCGGTGGCCCTGTGCCACCTTCAGGTGGAAGCGCTGCAGGGGATGGGGCTCATCCCCCCTCTGCAAGCGTGGCTGGAGGAGATCCCCCACTCACCCTCCATAGGGTCCGGTCTGTGGTGCGTAGTGAGATCAGGCATTCTGTGACTGATCCCCTATGCCAGCTCGAGGCGAGAGTTCCACAACTCATGAGTGTGCCTGCCCGTCCTATCCAGCCCCCAGCACAGCCCCGGCCTGGGCTGTGAAGGCGCAGTGGTAACTGCCCATGGGTGGGGATCACAGTTCCACTGTTGCTATCTGTGGGCTCATGGGCTCGCGATATCCAAACATCCGTCCCCGTCAATTGCGTTTACCCCCCACATGTGTCATACTCTGCCCCTGTATGCATCTTGTTTGTCTTGTCTGTTAACCTCCCCAGCCTACCTCCCCAAATATACCTACTTCCTGTACCTCACATTCCACTCTCACCTGAAAAAAAATAAAAAAGGGCACTCTGTTCCCACAAAAAACGTATGCTCCGTACATAGCTGGCCAGTTCGCACACATGTCCGCTGGACATGTAAACTGATAATTCTAATTGGCAGTACAACATATTTTGTTGTCCTCATCCCTCTCTCAGGGGTGGAAGGTTTCAAATTTCACACCAAATGTCAGACATATGCACAGCTGTTGCTGATAAAGAAATGGGCAGCTATGGACCTTCCCTACATCCTTACTGCACATCCTGAGCTTGTTTTCCTACTGCCCTACCCTCTTTGTGCCCCCTTTTTCACCACTTTCCTATTTTCCCATTTTCTTTTCTTTAAAAGAAAATAGCGCAGGTTTTAGCAGGAGTAAGCACTTTTAAGCAGTAGTCAGCAGGTGTGCGCTTAGCTAAACGTAGATAAGCATAGCTAAGCATTGCACAAACTTGCGCAAATCTGCTTACAACTGCTTAAAAGTGCCTTAGCCACTCTGTATGACAAGGCCTGTAGTCTGCTCATCAGCAAAATAAAATACCCCTGTCAGTTTCGAACCCCGGACCTTGGAAACACTAGTCTGCATGAATTACCACCAGCAGATATACAAGAACTTGGGGCTGAAAGAAATATATCCTGAAATACAAGGAGTGAATGTAAAGGGAAAATAGGAAGGCCCTTACACAAAGCTTGTTCTGTGTATCTTTACTGGCAATTCTTGTGGAATTGCATTACATTAGTGTGAGAAGAGAAACAGCCATGCTAGTAGGTAATAATGTTACAGTAGCACCTTACAAACCCCACACAGTATCAGAGCAGGATAAACATGCCATATTTGAATAGGTAAGAGGCCAGACCTCCCAACTGTGAATGATTTACAGGGATGTCCCTGATTTGCAAACAACTGTTACCTGTGCCCCACTGACTCCCTGTGAAATGTACTAACAGTAGGCAGAAAGGTGGGGAATCCCACGTAATGGTAACTGTCAATAAGTTAAAGTAGACACTACTTGCATGTCAGAAATGGTGTAGTAATACATATGCTCAAAATACCCCACAGTCACAACTGCAGAATATCTGAAATATATCATGTGTGTATCCCACTGATATGTACCTTTCCCTGAGGCTGGTCAAATATATACCTGAAAGTATCTGAGGCCTGCAAGTGTCAGAAACACACAGGCATATCAGCCTGCCTGCTGTTACATACTCTGCAAATAGCTGTAGAATTACTTCCACAAGCATGCCCTTATGTAGGAGTACAACACAGAAATATCAAAGGATGTAGCCATCTAATATACTAATGACAGTATAGCAGTTCACAAGCACTGCATGTGCCTGATATTCATAATTGTTAGTACAATATACTTAGTTGTCCTCACCCCTCTCTCAGGGGTGGAAGGTTTCAAATGTCACAGCAAATGTCGAACATATGTACAGCTATTGCAGTTAAAGAAATGTGCAGCTATGGACCTTCCCTACACCCAGCCTGCACATCCCTAGCTGGTGTCCCCACTGACTTCCTGCTTCCTGCTTAAAACTGTTTAAACGTGCCTTATTCACTCTGTATGACAAGGCCCTAGTACTGCTCAGCAGCAAAATAAAATACCCCTGTAAGTGTCAAACCCCAGACCTTGGGCTCACCAGACTGCATGAAGTGCCACCAAGCCACAGCAAACATATAACAACTTAGTGCTGAAAGAAATATATCATGCATTACAAGGAGTGAATGTAAATGGAAAATAGGAAAGCCATAGCAACACATTCCAGTAAAGACAAATATCAGGTATTCAAGTAGTGAATGTAAAGGGAAAATACAAAAGCCATAGCAACACATTGCAAGAACTAGTGTTGTATGCCAGTTAATCCTCAAATCCCACAGGTCCCATGTAAACAGTGTTAGCATTAGCAGGTGTGAGTTAACATACACACTGAGAAGAGTGAACTGGAAGAAGCAACAGTCAGGTTTCAGTACAACATGTATTTCAGTGGCTACAACACAGTGTTAGATATGAGAGATATAGCAACCTTCTGACTCACACAACAGTGTCCACAGCAAACCAGCATGGTCCCCACCTTGCAAAACTGAAAGGCCTATGCCTACCTAACCTATCATTTTATAGCAGTGTCCTGAAATCACAGTGAGAACTGCAATTACCACACAGCAGGTGGCATGCAATTACTAAATGCTGGCCACCAATTGGTGCAGAGGCCATCACATGCACATGTGCAGATACCTACAAAAGCAGCCTGTACTGCCAGTCCACACATGCAATAATAGCATTGCAGCAACTATGGGGAGAGAGAGAGAGAGAGAGAGAGAGAGAGAGAGAGATAGAGACAGAGACAGAGACCAAAAAAAAAATAAAAAGCCAGCCAGCCAGCAAGCCAGCCAGCAAGCCAGCAGAAAAAAGCTGTCATAGGCAAAGGTAATGTAAACTACATAGTCTAATAATCTACATACTGTGAACCCTCCATATGTGTTAGCAGTCTGTATCTATATGCATATGCAGATATGCATAGGGCAAGGGACATACTGCAACTGTTAGTGAAGGCTGGACATACATATGTAGTTGAAGGTTGCTATGTGCACATATCAATGTAGGTTGTAGTGTGTGGCATTAAAAACAGCATGCAGTGCAGGTATATGTCATGTGGTGATGAACTTCTGTGGGACTGAGCCAGTGAGGCCTGCTACAGCTATATGGCCTGAGGACAGCATAATGCATTATGCACAACACTGTGCAATATCATTACAGAATGGTATGTCTCACAACTGTTTCAGTAGTGATATTCCCACCATGAAAGGTGGGCAGTCTATGTGCCTACATGTGCATGTATATGTACAGCAATGGATGTTTATAAGTGTGTGTATATATATCTATACATATATATATATATATATATATATATATATATATACATATATCCATATATTGATATATATATATATATATATATATATATATATATATATATATATAGATAGACAGATAGAATATGTATATACATAATATAATAGATACATACATATATACAGATAGATATGAATGTCTATAGATATGTGTATATATATATATATATATATATATATATATATATATATATATATATATATATAGTTATATATAGTGGTGTGTATGTGTGTGTGTGTATATATATATATATATATATATATATATATATATATATATATATATGTAAATATGTATATATATATATCTATATATATATATATATATATATATATATATATATATATATGGATATGTATATATTGATATATATATATTTATATGTAAATGTATATGTATATATATATATATATATATATATATATATATATATATATATATATATATATATATATATATATATATATATATATATATATATATATATATATATATAGAGAGAGTGAGAGAGGGGGACATGGGGGCAGATGTATTGCAACAGGTGCCTGGTGACCAAGGCATGGACTGAACACCAGTGTTGATACTGCAGTACCATACCCCATTCCAAAACATGTTACCCACTAACTATCACATAGGTGGTTGGCCGCCTACCACTAGAGGTGTCAGAAGGGAACATGGGACACAGGTGTACAATAGCCTCCCCTTTGATATCTATAGTGGCACACTAGTCTTGTAATCCCTGTACATGGTACGTGTAATCACAAAAGGTGTGTCAGCTAGGGAAATGTAAGTCAGTGTACCCCTCTACACCTCACAATGTCCTATGCAGTATGTACCTCCCATGAGAACTACAGCAAGTGGAAAGGCCACAGACATACCTAACAAAGACTGATAATGCCCTCAAACACATTCCCTATGCAGACTGACTCTCAAAACCACAGCTAGAGTGCCTTGCATGCACAGAGGTTACCACTGCTGGACATACACAGTTATGTCACACCCATACCAGTTGGCCAACCACCATGGCAACACCTCACAATCCGTCCAGCCTACATGACCTAGGGCCCTAATCCTTGTCACCACCCTAAACAGTACATGCTGGAGGTACAGGTTTCTATACACAAATATGCCATACCCTGGACTAAACCACCCAGCATTAACAAACAAGGCTCCTTATTAGTAGATGTCATATATACCCCTGATGAATGTTATGGAGATAGGTAATATGCCCTGTGAGTCACCTCTGTGTAACCATTTCACAGGAGCAAGTAAAATCACATTACATGTGTCCCAAAGGGCAGGGTAGCATATGGCTAAGCTGCCCTAGGCCCAGGGCCAATAGCATAAACACAATGCACATGCACATGTACTCAGTGCAATACCAGCTATGTGACATTGAATGAGTGTGACACTGATTGTGTGCAAGGTCTGTAAAGGTGTGATAGCTTAGTGTGAACTTGTGTCTGTCATGGTAGTTGGTGTCCTTGGTGTGAGGCCAGAGAAAGATGTGTCAGTTATAGGGATGCAAACATAGTAGATTGGCATATGTTTTGCCGTACTTCCCTGTGTACGACTGCGGTGTCCCATCGTAGGTAGAAGCAATACATGTATGCTCAGTAAGTTGTACTGCTGTTGAATCCAGCTCACATATGAGCTGTTGTACTACCTGATGTTATAGGCCTAAACACTGTCTGGTGTGTTTCCTGTAGTCTGCACAGATTACATACCTCATGCATAGGTATCTGTATGTAGGGGCACACAGTACTATAAGGTACACAGTTAATGCTCATCTGTGTTGTCATACATTTGTGTGTTGTATGTATGTGTAATGTGTGTGTAATGATGCCTGTACCATGGCCGCAATCACATGTGTGTTACAGGGTATGTGCGTGTACCTGGCAGCATGTATACTCTGTGACAGCAGTATGCTGGTTATAGTAACAACTGTGCACATATGTCAGGTAGGGGTATGGCATCAAAGACTAGGGTGGATTACCGTTGAAACTGTAAATGTGCATTGCATTCATTGCACGGGATGACAATATTCTTCATCCATTAGCTTGATACATACCCCCAGTGTGAGGTTGTGCATTGTATCCCACACAGTGTGCCGAGTGCTTGTGTATACTAGTTTGTTGTATGGAGTGTGGCAGGCACTGTCAGACAGTTGTGGGCTGAGCACTGATATGTGGTATTGAACATGTGTATCCCTTGATAGACAGATGCTATATATGGCAGTTAAGTGATATCAGTATATTAGAATATAAAGTGTGCCACATGACTTGCTCACATATTTTCCTTTTCCTTCCAGGGTGATGGTGCATCAGCAAAACCCACCATATACAGCAGCAGAGGATCAGGAGATCCACCAGAGCCTGGTGCAGAATTACTGTGTGCTGTTTTCCAGGACCAGCCAGAACCAGCATGAGAGGGCTGCACTGTGGCAAGATCTTGTCCGTCGGGTAAATGACATAGGCATGCATAACCGGACATATGAGCAGGTACGCTATCACTGCAGTGATTTAATTAGACATGTCCGGCAGCGTGCATCTGATATCCACAGACAACAGCTTGCCACAGGCTGTGGGGTACCTATCCACCCCCCCCTCACCAGTATGGAAGAGCACCTCCTAAGTGTTGTGGCTCCAGGCCAACAACAGCAACATCCACAAACATGTGTCATCATGGAGGCCGGAGCCACCCAGCATGTTGAAATGGAGCGTGCAGGTAACATGCCATATCTGTAGTTGACTGATCTCTGTACTGGTAATTTATGCGTGTGTGAGATGTGTACTGTTTGTGTAGCTGTTAACCTGCCTATTCTTCTGCAAGATTGATATTCTGAGCATAATCTGTACACCTGTGAAAGCCACCAGTTGTACTACTGCACTTTATCATACTCACAGTATCAATGGCACAGTTGTGGCCACTGGCAATCACTGTCATATTTTTGCAGATCCCTCTGGAGTGACAGCAAGGCAGCCAATCCATGCTGGTGAGTGTGTAATAACAATACTATTGCTAATGACATGTGCATGTCATATGGAGGTGTAGTCTGTGTACATGTAACACACCTATGCTTAATGCATGCTATGAGACTATGCATATCCCATTATTCTCAATAGCTGCCCCACTCACATACAATACACAGAGCATGACACACATGTGTGGCAACACAGTACTGGACATTGTATAGACATACCTGATACACATGTACACAACACACACATGTTTGGCATACACACTACACCTTAGCCTGCTACACATGTCCAATTATGACACCTGCTGTATGGCCACCCTTCAGTATCCCACTTCTCATCTACGCAGCACACATAATATACCTGAGAGGTAGAGGCCTATCATATCTTTGTGCAACAGTCTTGAACAAATAATACATTCATGTTAGGCAACGCTCACTATTGGCCACCTTACAAACCCATATAACAAGTGGCTGTGTAATTGTGGATGTAGTCATGTTACTGCATGTCAGGTACATCATGCTAGTTTCCTGTCTGGCACACATTATTATTGTTGACTGACCACAAGAAGCATGTTGATCATGGTTCATGTTACTACACCACATCCAGTTCCGCTGACCACAAAAGTACACATAGCAGTCATTGCGTAGCACCGTCATGTGTTTTGTGTGTGTGTGTGTGTGTGTGTGTGTGTGTGTGTGTGTGTGTGTGTGTGTGTGTGTGTGTGCATGCAAATATATGCACCCACAGCTTGTAACACTTGCTCAACATTGTTATGTCCTTGTACACATTGTGTCCCAGGGTGGAGACAATCACTGAACATCTACACACAAGCATCAAGTACACTTATACTGTTATTAACAAGGGCTATCCACACTTGCACTGCATGGTCCTGTGCAACACATAATCTGCATGCTGACATGTGTGCAGTGATGTTTTTCCTTGTGATACTGTCACCCATCCTAAAACAGTATTGTGTATGTGTTGGATTGCAGGTGTGTCTGTGTTTGTATCTGCTGTACTGAGGAGTATGCTGTGCATGTGTGCATGTGTGCCTGTGCGCATGTGTGCCTGTGCGCATGTGTGCATGTGTGCCTGTGTGCCTTTACGCATGTGTGCCTGTGTGCCTGTGTGCATGTGTGCCTGTGCTCATGTGTGCATGCGTGCCTGTGTGCCTGTGCGCATGTGTGCATGTGCGCATGTGTGCCTGTGCACATGTGTGCCTGTATGCATGTGTGCCTGTGTGCATGTGTGCCTGTGTGCATGTGTGCATGTGTGCCTGTGCGCATGTGTGTCTGCGCGCATGTGTGCATGTCTGTCTGCGTGCATGTGTGCATGTGTGCCTGTATGCATGTGTGCCTGTGCGCATGTGTGCATGTGTGCCTGTGTGCATGTGTGCCTGTGCGCATGTGGGCATGTGTGCATGTGTGCCTGTGCGCATGTGTGCATGTGTGCCTGTGCGCATGTGTGCATGTGTCATGTGCGCATCTGTGCCTGTGCGCATGTGTGCATGTGTGCCTGTGCGCATGTGTGCATGTGTGCCTGTGCGCATGTGCGCATGTGTGCCTGTGCACATGTGTGCATGTGTGCCTGTGTGCATGTGTGCCTGTGCACATGTGTGCATGTGTGCCTGTGCACATATGTGCATGTGTGCCTGTGTGCCTGTGCACCTGTGTGGTAATATCATGCACACATTTGTAAACTGTGTTTCCTATCTTCCTCTCACAGGTTCTGATGTTGCTGTGTTGGAGTGCAGCAAGGAACCTGAAGCCACTGCTGAGGATAGTGATTATGATGATACATGTGTAATGGCACAGGGAGGTGTGACAGGGTCTGTCGTTGGTCAGCCAATTGACACTACATAGCAGTCAACCCCATCAATGCACACAGTCATCCTGCCTATACATCCATTGTCACCAATGTCCTTAGCTGAGGGACAGCATACAGTGGGCATTGACCAGGGTAGTGTGGTATCATTGGCACATGCATTCCCTCACAGCAGCCATGGCCAGATTCCTGACATGGTACCACACAGGCAGATGTCCAGGGGTTCTCGTGGGAGCATCTATGGTTGTACTGCCCCTGTCAGATGTGCCCATAGAGGTCTTTCAACCTCAGCTATGTTCTGGGCTGTAATGCAGGCACAGGCACGTATGGAACAGTACACCAGACAGGGTCTGAGGGAGCTTAGAGCACATCGCACAGCTATAAATGACACTATGTGTGACGTTGTATCTGCCATCCGTAACATCAGCAAGGTCATTGATAGACTTGGGGGGACACATTAGATCTCTTCCACAACTACATGTCCAGGAGCCAAGACAGTGCAGGACGGTTGAGGCATCGGCATGGACGTATGCCAGCAAGATTATCAGCTGGCAGTCTTTGCGGATGACAACAAACCTGCAGCCGCTCCCATAGTGCCAGTACCAGCCCCAGCAATGCTGGGTCTGTGTTGTCATTTGACCGTCTGAGAAGACCACGTGCACGTGACTCTGGACAGTCCCAGCAGGGACATGTGTCCAGTCAACAACCCACTGCTTCTGATGACAGTACCCAGTCTGGCTTAGTACCTGATACTGTCCGTAGCACCCCTGCCAGGCACAGGTACCGTTTCTGTGGCCAGAGACAGTGATCTCTATGACCTGGCAGGTACAGTCTGTGGCTGTCCACAAACACCCCGTATATGGCAGCCACGTAGTGGAACTGTGTGTATGCATACACACATACATAATGCTAACACCTAGGGCTAACACATACACACACACATTGCAGCAACATTGCCCCATGTTGTACTGTTGTCCCTCACTAACACACACACACACACACACACACACACACACACACACACACACACACACACACACACACACACACACACAAACATGTCAATTGGATGTGTCAATGGCAGACTCTGGCAAACCAAGTACACACCCTGTGCATATGATGAAACTGTGTCACCTCCTGCCATCTGTAACATTGATGCAGGAACAGGGTAGCATGGTACTGATGCACAGGGTGACAACATAGCACTGTAGTAATATTATCATGTTGTTAACAGTACAGTGTAATGATATTGTTGTGGGTATATTCGAGCATGCATGATGCATTACCTATGTTTGTCATTGCAGTTTTGTATACACCAGTGTTAATTCCCAAAGTGTACTGTCTGCACATGTGCCACATGGCTGTTGTGTTTACCTGTGCCTGCATGTGTTGGGGTGTGGACAGTACATATGTGATCTTTGCAGCACTGAGTTGCAGGTGTGCATTTGTGAACATGGTTAGCATGGAGCATGACATGGTTTGACAGTATGCTGTGGGTGATACGGTTTACAAATGTCAATGGTCTGCATTCTGGTAGTATACACAGCTTACATAGCCTGACATTCAGTGGTCATGACATGGTGTCTCCTCAACTGATACACAGATGTAGGAACCTGGTGTCAGTGATATCCCTGCAGTACTACACTATATTCTTACTGAGCCACACACATCCCTGGGAACAATGCTGCATATAGCAGTCTCACGTACATGCGAACACACTACGGATATGTCCATCCACGACTGCAAATACATACAGTGTCCTACAATGCATTCTACACATGACACACCTAACCACCACAAGTGTATCATATGGACAGATACCTGTTTTCCAAGCCATGCTGTATTGCTGTAACACAACTGTGGCATTGGCATCGGCATGTAGTTAACATAGTATTCCAACAGTACCATGTAGGTGGTAGCACCCATCATGTAGAACGGGTAATGGTGTGTACATGTGGGCAAGTGGTATCTTGTCTTTCCTGTGATATTCACATTTCCAAAGGTATTCTGCTGTCCCTCGGTGTATCACCTAAGCAAGAAGATGTCTGTATGCATATCAGCAACAGTTGCCATACACCTACATTGGGTGCCCATCACTCACAGACGTTGCTGTGTTTTAACATGTCTGACATATACTCCAGACATGAACCCTCACCCACATTAATCTATCAAAGCTTTCATGGGTGTGTGTCACATAGTTGGCCTAGGACACAGATCACTGCAGTAGCCTGCATTGTCACCAACATACATGTATGGCCTAAGGTCTGGTAAGCTGCGGCACATGCTGGCAATGGTAACAACTGTATTCATATGGGGCAGCCTTCACACATAGGAACTATTAAAGGTGACAGGTACATATCTGTATGTGGCACACACATACCTGATGTGTGCATTGAAATTGCTGTTATAATAATATGTCATACAATAATAAAAGCAAAACACACAACACATTGACAAACGCACACATAGCATTTGTAGGATTCAAACCCCTACCTAACTATGTTATGATACTTGAAAGAGACGCATTAGCGCAGCACGCTATTTGCATTACTGGATGATTTCCCTTCTCCTGTTGTATTTATAGGGTGCTGACATCAGCAGTCTTTCCAAAGAGGAATGTACATCTTTTAGTGTGTTATCCCAGTCTTCAAAAGGATTCAAACCCCTACCTAACTATGTTATGATACTTGAGAGAGACGCATTAGCGCAGTGCGCTATTCGCATTACTGGATGATTTCCCTTCTCCTGCTGTATTTATAGGGTGCTGACATCATCAGTCTTTCCAAAGAAGAATGTACATCTTTAACTATCCCTCAGTATCTGTACATTAACAGACGTCTTGTTCAGGGTCACATATGCACACTGGCACTGCCAGGTTATGTTCTATAGCATGCTTTGTGACCACAGGACTTATAACACACAACACAAGTAGGGGGTGTATCCATATACATCACAGATACACACACCTCTGGGTTGGTACCACTGCACTAAGCATGACAGGCCATACATATACAACTACTATTGTGCAAAACTGCCTTTTGGTTTGGTGTGTAGTTCAGACCCCCCCCCCCCCATACCCAGTAACCACACTTGGCTTTCCTGGGAACAGTGTAGGATATGCAGGTCTTCACACACACACCATTATAGTGGTTGACTTCAGGTACACAAATATTGACTGGGGATACTACTCAGGCCCTCAACAACATCACCCTACAGCCACTAGAATTTGTGGATCCATGTGCTATGGCACAACCAGTCACCACACCCACAAGGGGGAATACATCTTGGACCTGATCATCACCAACATGGGGACTCTATGTTCCACACCAGAGGTAGAACCATCATTGTTAAGATCAGACCATAAACAACTTTCCCTGGACATCCATACCCCGTCCCCACCCCCAGCCAAGGAAATCACTGTAAAGAATTTCTCAAAAGCAGACTTTGCACTTGTGAAGACTGGGGTGGAATACTTCAAAGGCCCCATGCTGGAGGATAATACAGCCCAATCTGCAGAATCCTTTACAAACGCATTGTATGTGCACCTGCAGGTATGCATTGATCATGCTATCCCAAATAAAACCATGACTCCTCCAAAACAGGAGACCTGTCTGGTTGACCACAGCCATATATAAGATGTACAACAGAAGGAGGAAGCTACTAAATAACAGAGCAATATCCCACAGACCCACATAGATTATAACCTCTCCTTTGCTAATCACATTGACAGAGTCATTGCAAAGACCTTTATATAGCCCTCCTTATCACATGGGTGTTTGCATGTAGATCATGGGAGGTCATTGTGGCCCTCTACTAGTCACTCATTGGGCCCATGTTTGACTACAATGCCCCTTTTGGGGTGTACCTTACCCAACACCTGCGGCAACTACAGTGAACACAACAGTACCTCCTAAAGAGGATCATGGGCTACACACAGATGTCCTATGCAGCTCAACTAAAGGATCTCCAGCTCTACTCGGTTGCTTAATGCCTACTCAGAGATGATCTATGCCTGACGTATGCAGCCATTTCAAACCCAGAAGTAATGGACATGCTCCACCTCATAACATCCAAGACCCTTAGAGCTACACACTCCAGGGACTTTAACCTCAGCACAAAAATAAATAGGACATGCTGCAGGGAATGGTTCATTACCCAGAGGCTCCCCTCACTCTGGAATTGAATCCCAATTAAAGTTAGACATAGCCCCTCGCCAACCCTCTTCCAGCGAAATACAGCCGCATGGATGGGAAATTGCAATTTCACCCCTGGCATCTCCACTGTGTCCCTGCTTGACAGAGGCACAGGAAACTAGCCTTAAAGGGTGCCTTCTGTGACCTACTTTACAGAGGCACAGTAGGCTACTCTACTGGGGAGGTGAATGCCAAATACACTCTGCCTAGGCTTATGAATTCCCTAGGGCAGACAGCATAGTATCGACCTCTGCACCTATGTTTATGTTCGGGATGCACAATATTTGTTGCTGGTACTGTTTGCAGTTCTTTATTGCCGTAGCTTTCCCAGTTTCTATGATCAACTTCTGTATCTGCGTAACATATTTGATCATGACAGGGTTCCAGTATATTAATATATGTGTCTGTTGTCATTTAACTGTGTGCACAGGGCAGATTGCTGGATCGTGGGAGGTTCCTGGCTTAACACATACAACTGCCAGATATGTGTGACTGACTGCTATACTCAGACATGGCCTGTGTGTGAGCATGCCCAGTTCAGCCTTTCCATGGTTTGTTGCCTAACATATTTCTCATTTATCCAAGTGTGTGATCATGTCCAGTGTGACCTTTCCATATGTTGTGATCTGGAGTCCACTACATTTCTGGTTGTGTGTGAACATGACCAATATTGACATTTATACTGTGTGTGTTGGAAGTATTGTTGTGTTCTTACTGCCAGACTCCTTTGTGTCATAACTCAACAGGGATTATGCTGTGCCTGCAGGGTTTCCATGTGATAGTTTGCAAAGACTTGGCAACATTCTCTCTTACTGGCTGACCATTGCAATACTGTCATGGTGTAGTGGTTCAATACTTTCACTATGGTGCATAGTATCATGGGTTTGAATCCCATCACTGCTTTAAATGTTCATACTGAGCAGGCCAGACTGGTTCAGGGCCAGTTGGGCAACTATGAGCATGTTGCATTTTGTTCAGCTATAGCCTACTTAAACCAGGCTTGTCCGACATTGCTGTGTATTCACCAACTTGGGTGGACATTGCCAAACATTACTCCACATTGACCACAGTTGTACTAGTTGGTGTGTGTGATTCTGTTCATAGGTTCATACTAGGCTATCTGCCCTAGGGCATTTATAATCCTAGCCAGAGTGTGTTTGGCTTTCAACACACATTTTAAGTGGAGTTTGCCATGACATTTTTCAAGGTTAGTATACTGTGCCTCTGTCTAACAGTGACATAGAAGTGATACCCAGGGTAAACCTACAATCTCCCATCCACTCATCAAGATTTCTCTTGAAGAGAGTCAATGAGGGACTCTGGCTAACCTGGAGTGGGGGTTTACTCAACAGTGGGGGGAGCCTCTGGGTTATGAATCTGTCACTCCAGCATGTCATATTTATTTCAGTCCTGAGGTTCAGGTCTCTTGAGCACATAGCTTTATGAGATTCTGAGTTTCTGAGGTGCAGCATGTCTGTTGATTCCAGGTTGGACATGGCTTTATACATCAGACACAGATTGCCTCTGGGCAGGCGGTATGCCACTGAGTGGAGCTGCAGTTTCTTTAACCGGGCAGCGAATGGCATGTATTTGAGCCCTTTGATCCTCCTGGTGAGGTACTTTTGTGGTCTTTCCAGCTGCTGCAGGTGTCTGATAAGGTACATCCCACAAGGGGCATTGTACTCAATTATGGGCCTGATGAGGGATGAGTTAAGAGGCACGATGACCTCCCCTGATGTAGATGTGAATACCTTCATGATTAGGTGGGCTATATGAAATGTTTTTCTAAACACTTTGTCCACATGGTTATCGAATGTGAGATTGCTATCAGCTTGAGTCCCCAGGTCTCTTATCACTTCTTCCATACTTAATGGGTTACCACCTATGTGGTAATTTGTGGGCACTTAGTTTTTGACAAAGGGGAGGACTATACACTGTTTTGCATTTAGCTTGAGGACATGGCTCTGGCACCAGTTGTCTGTTTCTATGAGGCCCTTTTGTAGGATGCTTGTGTCAGCTGGAGGGTCGATTATGGTGCCCAGTTTGCAGTCATCTGCAAACTTGTTCACCAACAGTCCTTCTGTGTTGGGCTGTACCTCTGAGAAAGATATACCAAACAAGGGAGGTCCCAGGACTGAGCCTTGTGGGATGCCACTTGTAGCTGGTTTGGGGTCTGACATGGCTCCATCATTTCTGACCATGTAGGTTCTGCCCTTGAGCCAGTTTGCAACCCATCTAGTGACATAGGGGTTTATATTGAAGCTGGTGATCTTATCTATGATGACCAAGTGGGGTACTGTATGGAAGGCTTTTGCGAGGTCCAGGTAGGCTGTGTGGACCACCTTCCCCTCGTCAATAGCCTTGGTGACTGTTTCAAATGACTCAACCAGGTTTAAGAGGCAGGATCTGCCCTTGACAAAGCCAAACTGGGTAGGATCCAGTGTCTGTAGGTCCCCAATATGTTTATTTCTGAGGTCCATGATGATCTTTCAATAGCTTTGCAGACCAAGGTAGTCAGGCTTCTGGGGTGATAGTTTGCAGTATACATTGAGGCACCGCCTTTGTGGAGAGGGACCACTGTTGCTGTACACTGCTCCTTGGGTATATATCCTGTGGTAAGGCTGAGACTGAACAGTGGTTTTATGTTTGTGTTCAGTTCTTCTTGGGGTTCATGTTGGACACAGCCCAGGACACCGTCTGGTCCCATTGATGTTGTGTGTTTTGCTTTGGAGAGGCTGGCTGTTACCTGAGCATCTGCGATGTCAGGGGGCCAGCACTCTACTGAGATAGATATTTGCCCTTTTGGTGGGGAGGGGGGGGATTTGCACTGAACCTGTCAGCTCAGATGTTGGCAATGTCTGTGGGTTGGTGTATTGTTTGTCATTTTGGACTACTTCTGAGCATATCTGGGGATTCCCACACAGGTTCCTACCATAAGTAAATAATGCCTTGTGATTATCCTTGGTGTCCTGTACAATTTTCATCTCAAAGATGGCCTTAGACGATCTTATGTGTGGCCATAGTTTTTCAATAATACTGATCAGAGATGCCTTCCCTTTTTGGGATTTTGATCTATCATATAGTAGCTTCCTCCTTGTATTGTATGGTGTTTTTATGGCTGGGGTCCACCGGACAGGATGCCTGGCTTTGGAGGATTGGGTCTTGGTTTTATTTGGGATTGCATGATCCATGCATTCCTGACGGTGTTCATAGAATGCGTTTATAAAGGGTTATGAGGTCTGGGCCATATTTTCCACAGGCACAGGGGCTGTGAAGGATTCCACCTCAGTTTTGAGGAGTGTGACATTTGCTTTAGTGAATAATTTTCACTGTGTTTTTCTGGCCATGGGCTGGGATCGGGATGTGAATATCCAGTGAGATTACTCTCTGGTCTGATCTTACCAGTGAGGGATACACTTCTGGTCTTGGGCATAGAGTCCCCATGTTGGTGATGATCAGGTCCAGTATTTTTCCCTTGTTGTGGGAGTGGTAGCAAGTTGTTCCATAGCATTTTGGTTTATAAATTCTGGGAACCTTTGGGCTAGGGTGTTGGGGCTAGGGTAATGCTCCCAGTCTATGTTTGGGTAGTTGAAGCCACCCAATATAATGGTGTTTGGGGAGACCTTCATATTTTCATGTGTTCTCCAGTCGGCCAAGTGTGGTTCCTGGGTTTAGGAGGGTGGTCTGTAGCAGGCTGTGAACTGGAAGGCGGTTTTAGCCACTGTTAGTTGCACATGGATAGTATCCGATGCTTCATGCTGTGCCACCAACCTGGGGGTGTGGGTATCTTTGACAAATATTGATACTCACCCTCCTTTTGTAGTTTTTTCCATGTTTTGCAGCTGTAAAACATGGTATGAGGTGTGAGCTGTTAATGCTAGGGTGCTCTTGGGAGCCTTGAACCAGGTTTCTGTTACTGCACAGATATCAACATTCTCCATGCTGAGGAGAGTTTGGAGTGCATGCGTCTTGCAGTTTAGACTTCTGGCATTGAGTAGCATTACTTATAGTTTCCTATCCCTTGTGATACCTATGGAGGTGGGTTTGTGTTTTAAGCCTTACCTAAAAAAGGCACTATGGGGGTGACAAGAGCCTTTGGCAATATCCAAAAGGCCACAGGTGATAGGTGAAATCCATCCCTAGTGAAGCATCATGTCTTGTCGAGCATGTCATCCCAGGCTGACAGACATTGTATCCCCTTTCACTGACACCAATACCTAAGCCAATTGTTGTAATTGATCATCTTGTCTTCATATTGTGGCCTCATGTTTGGTGAGGGTAGGATGATACTCAAGGTCATCAAGTTTGCATATACTACATGGTGGTAAATGCTGTTTAGCACTACCTTACATTGCTTAACACATGGCGATCATGCCTCAGGTGGTGCTGCAGGGCTGCCTATGTCAGATGCACATACTGCACTCCCTATACATGTTTGGAAACAGGTAGTGTCAAGTTAGGCATCCCTTTTACTATATGTGCGAGTCAGAGAGAGGTATAATTTCCAGGGTTCCTACTGAGCCAGTGTATGTGCTATGCGTTGCCTCTTTGCCAAGGCCAAGGCATACTGGGCATGCCTCCTTCTGCCTACTGGGGCAGGCTCAGGTTGTTCCTACTCCGAGTCACGTTCTGCCTGTGATGGCTTTGGCACTGGTGGGGGGCTGTTTGTCCCAGGCCTATGCTGGTCCTGCTGCAGCTGTTTTCGCAGAATCATATTATGTAGCATAGCACATACCATGACAATTTGGGTACATGTAGTTTGTGAGTATTGCAAGGCTCCACCAGATGTGTCCAGGCACAGGAACCGTGACTTGAGCAACCCAAACACACGCTCAATTACATTTCGTGTTTGTGCGTGTGCCTCATTATGGCATTCCTGTTCAGGTGTGTGTGCATTTTTGATGGGTGTCATCAGCCATGGCTCCCATGCATAGCCAGCATCCCCCACTAAGTGACCATGTGGGGATGTCCCCATTGGCAAATGTCTGGTACAGCTACTTCAGATGCCAGATATGAGAATCATGGTAGCTTCCAGGGCAGCCAGCACACACATTCATTATTATGCCCTGGGCATCACACATGACCTGGCAGTTGATGGAGGGGAAGCCCTTGCGGTTAATGTTGGCCCTACCCCGCCCACCGGCTGGTGCTTTGATGCATATATGCGTGCAGTCTATTGCACCCACTACCTCAGGGTATTCTGCTATTTGCTGGAAGAGACGCATATTGCTGGCCAATACCTCACGGGAATTGGGGAAATATACATGATCACTGACATGTGCTGACATGGCATCCAGGAACTGGTGCAGTACCCTGGATGCTGATGCCTGTGATATCCCCATCATATCACCAGTTGGTCTCTGAAAGGTACCTGTTGCTAGTATTCTTAGGCCAACACATACCTTGGTTTCCACTGGGACGGGTTCCCCTCTGTTGGTTCTGTGTGTGAGGCGTGGCCTGCACAGCTCAACTGTTTGCTGCAGGAGGTCTCTGTCCACTCTCTAGTGCTCCACTATCTCCAGCTCATGTAACCCCTGGTAGGTGACCCTGAGCCTGTACACTCTTCTCTGTCTCCTCTCTGTGGGTTGTCCGGCAGCATTTGCATTGTCACCACCCTCAGCATGTTGCATATGTCGCCTTATAACAGCAATGGCAGCCCCTAGCATTTTTTGTCTAAGTGTAGCTTTTTCAGTTTTCACTTCTAGTAGCTTACTCCAGTGTTGCAGTGTCTCTTGAGAGAAACAAACTGCACTGTTGTTTGCAGAGTTTTAAGTGCTGGGCTGGGCTAGTGTTCTGCCTGTGTAATTGCCTGATTCTGATTGTTTGCACCTGCTTGCTCTACTAGTATTCCCTGGTAGCTTCCTACTATTTGTTGTACTTCCTTTTTCCTTTCTGTTTCCTCAAGGGGGGTGCGATGCGCACACAAGCGCAAACATGCACACAGCAGCTAACACGCGCGCACACATGCTTACACAGTCTAAAACTTGCTTATTCAGGTTTAACCGCGCGCACACCAGCGCAAACACACTTACAGGTCTTCCAACAGCCTGATACATGCTTACTCCAGCTTAAATGCACGCACTCACGCTTCCACGCGTGCACTCTGTGTTACTCGAGTTTACAGGCGCGCACACATGCGCATACCCGCTCAGCAAGAAACTTTCGTGTTATCCACAGTATACACCTTCCATTTCTTGGCTTTACCTGGCCTACCTGTTGACACACCTCTTTCCATGATGTCTAACTGACAGCTAACACATGCCACTGTGCTCCAATGAGCTTCACTACTTTCATACATACCCCCCTTGTGATGTCACCTATCTCCTACTCTGTTCCTCCCCATATCCTACTCCTACACTCCACTGACTGTGCTCATTCGCTATGTAAAAGTGTGATTCACTATCCTAACACTCATTTACATAGGATTGCCTACTAATGCTTGGTTACATGTCTTAGACTGGGCTTCTCCCCTTAGCAACCCCTACTCGGTGGCCATGTTGCCTTCAGCCTGCTATTCCCTTACATTGTCATTTAACAATTTTCATAAATTCCATGTTTGTGGCTTTTATTGTCTAATTTTATGATTTTTATAGTGCACGGCGCTGCGCTACGCTTAAACATCGGAAATCGCCGAAAAAAATCTTTTTTTTTAATTTTGCATCTGGAAAACTTTCCAATGGCCGTATATTTGGCCATTGGCATGCTTCCTCAACCATATGCAACCTTTATTTGGAGCTGACAAGGCTCCATTGTGCTATTTGCAGAACGGTACTCAGTTGTCAACTGAGTACATTTCTGCAGCTAACACATCTCCTACTCGGACTGGTTTGTGCTTCCTGGATCGCAAATTTACCTCATTTGCATGCCTTTCAGCTGCAAGTGAGGTAATTTGCATATCCCAGCCCTGTCTGTGTAGGAGACGTTTTAAGAGCTCTCTTACACGCCCCTACAGGCTGTTCCTGGATCGCTCGTCAGACATGATGGCTGCATGGAGTCTTACTCTACTCGTAGACTTCGTGCAAGCCATCGTGAATCCGGCCCATTATTTAAAAAAAGTAATATTTTATTTTTTTTAATAATGGCATTGTCTAATAGCGATAACCAACTCCATGGTTGTGGTATATTGAAGATTTACCCATGGTTGCCTTTGTTTAATCACTCGGGCTTCACCCTCATGATTAAACCACACCAACCGTGGGTAAATCTTCAATATATCACACCAAGTCATTGGTTATTGCTTTATTAAATCTGTTCCTCCAGTTGGTTTCTTTGATCTTTCTAGCTGTGTGATGTGTTCGGACAGATACATACTAAAAGGGGCATTATATTTTATAATTCATCTGTTCAATGCAGAGTATAGAGTAATGATAACATCTTTTGATCTGGATGACCTACCACTAGTTTTAAACTGGACTGCAGAGAAAGATTTCCGGACTACAGTAGCTATCTATTGGTCAAAGGATAGTGAGGTGGAGTTGTCAGTGAAGGTGCCAATACTATCAGTGTGGAGTGGGGTGCTGCCAAGATTTGTTTACCAAAGGTGACACACCTATGCATTTAATTCATTTTTTGTAGCATTTATTTATTTATTTTACATTTGTTTACCAGGAAAGTCTGACTAGGATAAGAACCATTTTCAGTGGAGGCCTAGGGAGGAAAAGCTCCACATATACAGATTATACAAAACTTTCACAATAAATTATACAAAAATTATAGAAGAAATTATACAAAAAATATACAAGACATACAGTACACTAGAAATTGCATTCCGTGCTATTGCAGCTGATGTTTGTATTATACAATCATCTGATATAATTCTTTATTGTAGTGTAGATATTGTAGTTTCTCAAAGTAAGCTGTGGAAGGGTTTGTAGGGGGGAGATTGGATAGAAAATGATGAGGTTATAGATTATCTAGACATGAGAGAGAGCACAGATTAAGAGGTGGTCAGGGAAGAAGAAAAGTATGACCAGAAACTATTAAATCTAGTTAGCCTGGAGTAGTACAGGAGCAAAGCCAGGTGTCATTAAGGCAATTTTTAAGAATATTTTTGAATTGGTTGGTATTTGTGTTGGTTCTGATGCTGTGAGGCAGTGAATTCCACCTTGTTGCTACATGATGAGAAAATAGGGAGTCTCCTGCCATATTAGTGGGCTTGGAAACTTGTAGTAGAGATTTATTTGTTGAGCAAAGACCTCGATCTGTGGTATGGGGCTGGAGAATATGTAGAAGGGCAGTTTTTTTTTTTTCAGGTTGGTATACTAGTTTGTGTGCTAAGGTTAATTGGTTATAGGATAGAAGTTGTGGGAGTTCTAACCAGGATAGTTTTTTTAAGGAGTGACAGTGATGTATATGGTGTGGGCAGTCAATTGCAAATTTAGCTTTATTGTAGCATATTTCAAGTTTAATTAAATCTGTTTTTTTAAGGTTGGTGAGAATTGGGAAGCATACAGAAGTGTTGATAGAAAATGGGTTCTAGCAATGGCAACCCTAGAAGTGTTAGTTAAATACTTTTTATTTCTGTAATAAGTAACCATTTTTTGTGAACTTTCTTAACTTTTTGT
The DNA here is from genome assembly GCF_019279795.1 of Protopterus annectens. Taxonomy (NCBI): domain Eukaryota; kingdom Metazoa; phylum Chordata; order Ceratodontiformes; family Protopteridae; genus Protopterus; species Protopterus annectens. Next base: position 1,473,761,257 of record NC_056744.1, read on the forward strand.
GCTATATGTAGGTCAGATCTTAGGTTGTTATCTATTGTAATCCTAGTAGTTTTGTTTTTGAATTGCCATTCATTTTAGTATTATTCCTAGTTGTGATGTAGAAGATGCTGGGGGGGCCTTCTGGGTTGGAAGATAATACATTTTGTTTTATTGGGGTTAAGTATGAGCTGACAGTTAGAGAGCCATAGCTCCAAATCTGAGAATGATTTTTGGGTTATATCATGGAGGTGTTGCAGGTTAGTAGTGGCCCATATAAGTGTTGTGTCATCTGCATATTGGATAGTTGAAGTCAGTGAGGTAGCACTATGGAGGTTGATTGTAAAACTAGTGAAAAGCAGCAGCTCAAAAATTGAGCCTTGAGGTACTCCTAGTGTGATGGGAAGAGGGGGGATAGGATAGGACATTCAGCCATTTTGAAGATTGCTGGCAGTCATGTAGATAGCTTCAGAATCACTGAAGTGCAAAGGGGCTGAGGTTCTGTTTGGAGAGTGCATTTAATAGTTTTGGGGTGGGAGACCATATCAAATGCCTTGGACATGTTTAGAAAGACTGCAGAGACTATTTTACCATTGTTTCTAAGTTGGTTGATGGTATTGGTGAAGCTGCAGAGTGCAGTTGTGGTACTATGATGGGGCCTAAAATCATATTCACATGTTGCTAGGATGTTGTTGAAGGTAAAATAATGAATCAATTGGGAGTGAATAGATTTTCCTTTGATTTGAATGGTTTAGCCCTTGTACTAACAAGTTGTCAGATACTGAGTGAAAATACAACACTCAGCCTGCAGACATTGGCAAATTTAGTTATCCATAACTATGAAAAGTGAGAAGTAGTTGGTAAACATAAGGGATCCAACACTAAGCTCTGAAGAATGCCACTAGACATCTTTTCACATTCTGAGATGGCAACTCCTACTTTAACTATGTATGTATGTGTCCTATCAGTCAGACAGTTTGATATCTATCTTATGGCACAAGGGTCTTCATTAGTCCTTTAAACTTATTAACAATTCCAGCATGGGGTGTGATGTCCCAACTCTGGGCCAGTAATTAAGGAGTCCGACTCCTCACCACTGACACCGGAGAGGGACATTCACTTTAAATAAAATGGATACACCCAGTATTACCAGATGCAGCTCTCTGCATCAAACACAATTTCCCTTAAGAGTCCACAGGGAACACACTCAGACCGTGGTCTGGATTTCTCTATCTGTCTCCCTCCAGGTCCCAAATAAGACTCACCACTGGTACTGCTATGGGGTTGAGACCTCAGCTGACTGTCCAAGCCAAGTTCTCCAGCACCCTCTCTGTGAAACCAGTGCTTCGTGTCCCTGCTTCAAACAGCACACACACACACACACACACACACACACACACACACACACACACACACACACACACACACACACACACACACCCCTGGGAAAGACTGGCACAGATTTACTTGCTATACCCCCTTCTGCCTAGACTATAACATAGTTACACCACCACCAGACACTCCAAAGCCAGCTACTCTAAGGCTCTTGCAAGGGTACCCAATTATACTAAATGAAATTAATATCAATACAAATGGTAATTTGACCTGCATCAAAGCTTTCAGGAGCAGCCAGAGCTGTCACCAAAAATATGTAATTCCTCTCAAAGTTTAAAATATTGTCTAAAGGACCAGCCACATTTCAAACTTTAAATGTTTTTAATAATAAATAAGAAGTTTCAATCACAGGAAATATTAAAAATAACACAGGTGGACAGGTTCACACAGTTAAAAAAACAAACAAGCAAACAAACAAACAAAGAAAAAAAATACTTAACTCACCTCACTATATTTTCCTGACTGATCTAAAGAATTATTATTCCCTGGTTACTAGAGCAAGGCAAGATGAAGTAGGTTAGGGGTCCTTCTTTGTCAGGTTCCAAAAACAGAGTGCTCTGAGACTTCAGTGTCAGCTAGTATTAAAATATTATTTTAGTGATGCAATACAGAATGACATCACATAGATCTGGTCATCTGACTTCTGGTTCCCATGCAACCCCACCCCCTTGCTAGAAACTGACCAGATTTAGCACATATGTTTCAATAATACACACAAATAGACCTTGCTAAAATTTAATGCAGCTTCTGGAAGTCATAAAACAATTTCAAACCTCCACCCTTTCAGAATAGTAATTAGTTCACCTCAAAAGCAATACAGAAAGCTTCCTAGTACAGACTTTTTGTTTCTGGTTGCATTGATAATTGTAAGATGCAGTCTTTGTGGTCTAGGCCCAATAATTTAATTTCAGAAAATTTTCCAGAGTCAGGTGGATTGAGATTAACCTCTTCTCTTCCAGTATTCTCTGTTAAAACATATACATATAAACAATTACTATAATAGATGTATATATTTCTTTCTGTCCAGCAGGGCAGACTGTTGGTACATATTTAACACAAGATAAACTAAGAAATATCACAACCAGAAGCAGAGTCCACACTAGTTTATTGTATGAAGTGCTTTTTGTTCGATTTATAATCAGAACTTCATCAGATAAAACCTTAGTACAAATCATTTGTTTCAAACATTTCATAAACGAGCATGTGATAACATTTTGCCCAATGGACATTTCCTCCCCATTAACCCATACATAATGATAATGTTAACCCTACTCATTCCATAAAAATAGTACCAAAGAATTTTCACTTATTAATTACTTATCTTGTTTAAAACATTTTCATGAAATAGTTAAAAAATAATAGACAATAAAATATCATAACACCAAATTATATTCCACTTATCTTAACAGGCTCTTGAGTTTTAACAAACACGATATTGAACAAATATCATTCAGCCCAGGATAAAAGCATGCATTCAGTCTAACCTGCCATAGTAATTCTTTAACACAAGCAGCTTTACAAAGCATCTATGCAAATCATTTTGATATTCAAATAACATACAATTCTTTATTAAATTCCAACTATCTGTGCTGGCACATGTTACACATCCACTGCCCTACTTCACCTGGCATAACTGGCAATACCTCACATTGTCACATCTCTCCCCCTTTGAAGACTCAAGCTAGTTTTTCTAGTGACCCTTGAGAAAATTTGCTTGAGAGGAATGAGCCTATCTCGGAATACATTAACCCATACCCTGCCTTGAGAACCCATCTGCATTGGCTTTGCTGACCCTACTACAGTGTTGCCTTGTCATGTTATATGCCTGCAATCCTAGGCTCCACCTTAGTAACTTGGCATTTTGTTGGCTGGCTTGATGTAGCCAAGGATACCCCTCAGACTCCTCCTGCCTCCTGCAAATACTTAGCAGAAAGACCTCCCTTTCAGGCTTCATCATATTAACATGATACAATTTGTGTCCCTGCCTAATGCTTAGCAGATCTACCATGTAGCTCATATCACTGACCTTCCTTACCACTTTGAATGGTTGCTCCTAAGCTGCCTGCAGCTTATTGTGTCTGACAAGAATAAGAACCATAACCTGCTGTCCCACAGCATGCTGTCAAGCTCAAGCATTCCTGTCATACCAGACCTATTTCTGATATTTGGCTCCTGCCAGGTTCTCCTAGGCCAAGCCCACAAACTCCCCAAGCCTTGTCCTGAGGTTTAGGGCATATGCTACAACAGACTCCTTTTTGGATTCACACTCACTCTCTCACTCATCACAAATCAAATCTAAATGCCTCCTCACCCTCTGCCAATACAACGTAAAGGGTGAAAAACTTCTGGATTCCTGGGGTACCTCTCTGTATGCAAATAGCAGATGGGACAAATATTTGTCCCACTCTCTTTTAAACTGCTCTGCCAATGCCCACAGCATGGTCTTTAATGTAGAGTTTAACTCTCTGCAAGACCATTAGTTTGGGGATGGTAGGAGGTGGTCTGTAGGTGCTTCACCCCACAGCAGTTCCACAGACAAGCCAGCAGGTCTACATAAAATTAGCCCATCTGTCAGTCAGTTTTTCTCTCAGGAAACCTTCCCTGCTGAAAACATCTAAGAAAGCACTTTCCACCTTTTCTGCCTTGATGGAGATGGAGCCACTGCCTCAGGGTATCTAGTACCACCAGGATATACTTCTTCCCTGTGGAACTTGGGTACTCAAAGGCCCCACAATATCCATAGCTACCCTCTAAAACAGCTCCTCATTCAGAGGCAAAGGCATCAAAGGAGCTTTGACCTTATATCCTGCCTTGCCTACCTTTTGGCACTGCTTACAGATACTGCAGTACCTTGTTACATCCTTTGCAATCCCAGACCAATTAAAGTTCTGCATTATATGTTTCTTGGTATGCTTTATGCCCATATGACCTGCAAAAGAAATATCATGGGCTATGCCTAGAAGTGCCAGATGATAGGCTGTAGGCACTTCCAACTACTGTATTACCCCATCCTCTAGCCGTCCCTCAGGCGTCCACTCTCTGTACAGTAACCCTTTGTTCCATATACAGACTCCACTTTTCCTTGAGAATCAGGTCCCTCCCTAGCCACATCCCTCAAGCCTCTCAGTATTGGGTTGAACAGCTGAGCCTGTCTCAACTCTATCTTTGTAACTCTTCCCAACTCCCTTTCCACAGGAAGGGTGGTATCACCTAACAGCAGTGCCTCACTGTCAGTCTCTGCCTTTGTTGTCACTCTGTCCAAGGGAACATCAGTATCTACCAACAGCTGTGGCTCACCTTCAGGGTCACTGCTACAGGGTAGGGTTCCCTCCCTGAAATAGCCACCTCAACAGCCATAGGTTCAGGTGTGATTTCTGTCTGGGTCTTCCCCAAGCTACCAGACCCACATACCTGTCTCCAAGCCTGACTGTATGTAATTGCATGCTCATAAGATACTGTATTATCAAAATCATTCCTTATCAAGACATCTGCAGGGATTTCCTCATACACATCTACCTGCTTGCTTCCTTTTCCACACACCGAGTCAAAGTGAACCCTGGCCAAAAGTATATGGAACAAAAGCTTTGACTGGAATGGACTGCCCAAGCAAGTACTGCTCCTCTTTAACCACTGCAGGCTTCAGGTTATGTCAGAGGCTGTGTCTGCGTTAGCAGTGGCCTGTTTTCCATCCACTAAGTTAGGATATAAACTATGGTGCTAGTTTGGTACCCCTGGTGTCTCCAGACAACTTACCACTGGCATACTGTTATTCCCACTTACTGGCTCCCCCATATTTTGTTTCCCACCTTGCCCCCATAGACAGCTATATGATACATGGCCCGGCTGGTTATATTTAAAACATTTAACCCTTGATTCTGGCTATGTATGGGAACTAGTGGCTTTCCCTGTTACTGGTGGACTCTGTTAGGGTGGTTTAGGCTGCCTGTCATGGTTTCCTTTATGTGCAGCACTGCATATCCCCTTCTTGTGCAGCGATGCCCTACTTGCTAAGTAGAGATCTCCCCTTTTCCCCAGCTCATCTACAGAGTTAGGCTCTTGTTCCACCAACCCAATTCTCATGTCCTCAGGCAAAGTTCTAAGGGCTTGTTCCCTCACCAAAAGGTCTGCCAGACGTTCAACAGTGGTGACCTGACACCCACTCGCCCACCTATGAAAACAGTTGCCTAACTCAGCAATATAAACACACTCTTTCATCTGTTTTGCATCTATGCTCATGAAACTTTTTTTCTGTACACTTCAGGTGCTAACTTAAAAATATTCAAGTAAACATTTCTTTACTTTATCATAATTTAAACAATCAATATCAATATCAAACAATTTAGAAATAGCAGTTCCAGCTTTACCATGGAATAAGGGGGTCAGAAACCATACCAGAGTCCTTTGTCAACATTATATTGTTTGCATACTCTTTCAAATATATGAGTAAAACTATCAAAATTATCACCCTCACTAAACTAAGAAATGTATTAAACTTTATTGCTTCTGGGGTTCTATTGTTTCCTTCGCCATGACCTCCATGACCCTGATGAAGGGTCAGCATCTCCCTGTCATGTTGATGCTGCTTGTCATTTTCTTTGGCCTCCAAATGCTGCAGCATGTCAAAGTAAATTTAAACAGGAAACAAAAAAAAATTGGCAAAGGACCATTTAGAATATGTCAACCATAAAGCATACCTTTTTCCAAAGGAATTTCAACCTGGTGGCAATTCTAACAAATACCTTAGACAATTGGTTTTCGTTATGGATAATGTTTTTGGTGATAGGGATTTTGAAGTTAAGGCTTCTGCTTCAAACACCATCCCTTCACTTCCTTTTCCCCACCACACATGAATGGTCCTGGCGATGAATACAACCAGAACTTTCCTCCTCTTAGACGGTCACAAAGGACTGGGAATCAACAACAAACTAATAATTTTTTAGCTGAACAGCCAGTGTCTCCCTGGTGGAGGAACAAAGGGAAGGGCAGGGGACGGAAAAGGAACAGCTAGAATAGATAGGCCGTATGTCTTCTAAATTTGTTACTACTCCCTATGATGACAATATTTCAGCATGACAAGATGGTATAGTATTAAATCACAAAGGGTTTAATATTTTCAAATATACTGACATTAGTTTTACTAAAACTCACTTCACACTTTTTAGAAAATGATTCAAATTTGTTCCCTATTTTAAAATGGACTTGGCAGATTCACTTATTGATCTCAAACTTTTTACAAGAAAGCTCAATTTTGAACTTCTACCACAAAATCTGGTTATTGTTCACCCCACTCTTTCTACTACTACTATGTTCACATTTAAGAAAAACAAAGTACTTGGAAAACTGCTAAATCTGATTGTAGCCATTTTCGAAAAATCATGTGAAAAGGATTTGTACAAAGAACACAGTGCTAATTCCACCCATTTTTATAACCCTAGTTATAAGAAAGGAATTTATCAAATTTAAGGAATGATAAATCCTTGGGTCTATATTATATAATCGAACTTTCAAAACTTCGAATCCCATGTGTTCGACAACATATGATCGAAGTTCGAAAGTTTGAATATATAATAAAAAACAAAAAATAAACTTACCTTAATGGTGCAGGCAGGGAGGCAAGCCCCCCCTGCACCCCACACACCCCACCTACTTAAATATACCAACTCCGAGATCGCACTTCAGTGCAGAAAAGGGAAATTTTAACCTTCGAACACTTGAAATGTCGATCATATGGTGTCGACTATATGACGTTCGACATTTCAAGCATTCGAGGTTCTAATAGGAACCCTAAATCCTTGCATGTTATGAAACCTGACAAGGGAGGGGGTATAGTTATAACTGATTAAACTGACTATACTATACTAGTCACATCTTCAATTTGCTACAGGACACTGACAACTATGAGACTACTTCCAAGAATGAAATCTATGTTGCATACAAGAAAATAGACTTTTTAGAAGATTCTTTATCACAGGGTGTGATGACTTTAGATATGTTTAATTATTTGGTTAACAAGAATCCTTTTATACCAACTCTTCTCTAATCTCACCTCCTTTGAAAGTGGGAATGTTCCTGTCCCCCTACCACATAAACTGTTTAACACCACCTCCCATGCACTATATACCTCAACATTCTGTCTGTTCTCTTACCCTTTGCCTCTACTTTCTCTCCTATCCTATACCTCACAAACATCCCCCCAACTCACTCCCTTTCTCCCCTATATAAGACCTTTTACCTCTCCCACCTCACCTTCTTCTCTCTGTCCTCTCCTCATATTTATAACTTCCAAAAAAAGCTTGTTTTTTTATCTGTGCATAAATGCTTTTACTTACTTTTTTATCTGAAATGCCTGTACTTTTAATATGTTTAGACTATATGAATCTCACTTTTGTAAATCATTGCCTAGGATTGGAAATGTTATGACTTTTTTTTTAACAAATTGTATATTATCTCTGTATTTTTCACTGTTCTACTACTTTATTTACTTTTGTGTAACTATTCTAAAATTATTTGTATCCTGTAGAGCTTTTCTCCCCGGGCCTGCACTGAAAACAGGGCTCTTCCAGGCCCAGTGAACTATCCCGGTCATCAAACTGTAATAAATAAATAAATAAATAAAACAGTATTTGGAATACCTAATGACCTAGGACATCATATCAGTACCCTATCTATTAACTGGCACAGCTAACAACTCCAAACTTTACCCTTAAGCAATTTGTATCGCCTGTATATTAAAACATTCTTTACATTCAGTTCAATACATTTTGAAGAATATTTGTTTCCAGATGAGATTGTTTGGTTTATAGTATTTGTTAGACAGGAGTAGAAATCATAGACATAAGTGACAGCAGGAGTACACAGTAGCTGGAAATCTTGCATTTGAATATTGGAAGCTCATCATATAGTTACAGTAAGTTTGTCTTTTTAAAGTCGTTAAATTCAAGGTGTAGATTGTAATGATTATAGATGCCCTAAAGGAGAAGATTACTGATTTGTGATAGGAACTGACCAGGGATGAGGATCTTAAAGGATTAGCACAAATAAGTGCAATGCTATTAAAGATGAGATCAAGAAGAATGTAATACCTAGTGGGCTGGTTAACTATTTTTACAAGGCATTTGACATTTACTAAGCCTAGGAAACACACTTAGAAATCTTTCATGGTTCTGTGAGGCCGTACAATGTGACCTATGGCATAGTATTAACAATTAGATCAAAGGACATTGTGTTATAAAATATCAAGTTATGTAGGTAAAAATGAGAGCAATGTTGAATAAGGGCACACAGATAGCCCAACTTCTCCAACTACCAGTGGAACTAATAAAGTATGTATAATTATATATCTATGCTAACAATAAATGTAACGCATACAAATTACAGAAAAGGCAATTCTGGTATATTGTAGGTACTAACAAGATCACTCTCGGCAAACACCAAAGACTGAAGCAAAACTAATTTCCATTCACAAAATCAAAGAACTCTAAACATTTTGGGAAATTAGAAAGTCACAGGCCATTTAAATATACAGCTTGTGATAAGACTTTTATATTGAAAAAACATATCACATACCATGAGGAAACTCACCCAGTACTAGCTCACCCATCCTGGGCTCCAAATAGAGAAATTATGAAATTGGCAGGAAATGGAGAGTAGTATTGCTGGAAATGAAGCTGTCCTCAGGTCTTGATGGGTATGTTTACATGGTGGACCCTATTTTCACAAAACCTCACCAAGACAACACTGATATATAAATTGTATTTTACATAGCATATACCATGGGGACAGGTAGGTTAAAACATGAAAGACAACTGGGTTGACAAGTTCTAGGATAAAAAAGTGCCCAATCCTGGTAGGTGCACTGGTGCCAGGACTGGAAAAATGACAGTGTAGAATCCTCAAAACAAAGAAACATTCCTACAATGGGATTAGGGCAGACACATGGGGAGGATGCCCCCCGCCCCCATTGTTGAAGGAAGTAGTAGTCCACAAAAAAATGACAGGCCATAAAGATGATACGGTGGACTAATAAGGATAAGGGAGAAATTACATACTGTTATTATTATGCAAGAACTTAGAATTTCCAGCTAGAAGATATTCAAAATTATTAAGAGAGAAATTAAAGGAAAGAAACATACTTGCATAAGAAAAAACTGTCAAAAGCTTCAAATAAAAATGCACGTTCATTAGTACAACATATCCATGAAAAACACTGCATTGAAAAAGAAACTTTGGGATTCCTGGAAAAAAAAGCAACAGAAGAGAGAAAATATATAGAACAAAACCAAGAGAATATTGAAACATATAAAAACTAAACATGGACATGGGAAAGAAAAAGAGATGTGATATTGTACAGTATTTATGCAAAGGAGAAAGACAATCTAATCAATACAAAAAAGTAGCTCAAAAAATATTTGAAGAGAAATACAGGCAAAGGTACCCAGATATGGAACATTTCACAGTATAAAAATTAAGAACACAAAGGGGGAAATGGAGAACAGAAGATTAATAAGTTAGACATTAAAAAAATAGAAACTGAAGTTCTGGAATTACCTGCAAAGTGAAAGATTTGGTGTAGAAAGTCTAACTCAGGTTATGTCACAGCATGACGGAACAGTCCACAAACTGAGGAGCACAGGTGGAGCGAGAGATATCTGAAGAAGAAATATGGGCATGGGAAAGAAAAAGAGATATTATAGGGTATAGTATTTTATGCAAAGGAGAAAGCAAAACTAATCAAGAAATAATACAGTACCAATGATATTTGAAGAGAAGTATGGGCAAATGGACCTGGATATGGAAAATTTTAGAATCCAAAAAAATAAGAAAATAAAGGGGGACAGAAGAAAAGAGGGGTATTTACATATTATCGCAACCACATTTAGGCAAAATGGCTCATTTCCAAGCCCTTGTCCTGCCGAAAAATGTTATATATAACTCACTAATTTTTTTGAAAAGAAATTCACATAGAAAAATGTGACAATCTATTTTGGTCAGTCCATTATTGGCCACCTATACTAATTCCCAAATGTGGGTATCTGTACAGCAAGCAGCCTGCGGGAAAGTAACAGCTCTTTCGTATGAACTTCAGAAGTGAAACAGTGACATTGAAGGTGTTTTTCTTGCTAAGATTTACATTCCAAACACTGTTCTGCAGTCCCTACATTAACTGCGGTGGATAAATTACAAGTGTCGTCACTAGCGGCATCCTCAGAGACAACTTTATTTTCAAACAGAGGGTTCCCAATAACAGTAAGTACGTTAGTGAAGCAGTTCTGTACAGGAGTGTCAGGAAATAGCGGATAATAGTGTAATTTACGTTCATTACATATCATGTAAACATATTTCCTTGGAACAATTAGTTATTTTTGGACAATTCTTTCTTCTTTGGAAATATAAGATTCCTATGTAAAAAGCTAACGGAACTCTGAAAAATAACAGGGGCTGCTAAACTTAAGTCACTGAAGAATGAATGGCACTTACGTATTGCTTCGCCTCTTCAGAATGCAGTTGCTATAATACGTAAGTACCAAAAGAGGTTTATTAATGGAGAAGTTAAAGAAACAGAAATTGAGGTTCTGGATTACCTACAAAGTGAAGAATTTAGTATAGAAAATTCAACCCAGGAAACATCACAGCATGATGGAACAATGAGTCCCCAAATTAAGGAGAAATAGGTGGAACAGGAAGCATCTGATCTCTTGCCACATGATCATGCTTTGGAGCCTTAAGTAGGAAACCAGTACAAAAGTTCAACTGGAGTTGCAGGGTAAGGGAAGGAACAGGAAACAGTGTCAACTCTGACTCAAGCAATGTTGTTAAGTGATAGGCCGGTGAGTTCCCATATTAAAGAGCAATGGAAGATGCAGGATGCAGATGAAGAGGTTATGTCACAGGAAGACATTCTGGAACTTTCTGTAGAATGCCCCGGGGAAACAGAGAGTAAAGAATGTGCCCTCACTTTAGAAGAAAATGATCTAAGGGAAGAGTTTTTTGGTTTGGTAGAGATGGTTAGACATATTAAGATCAATGAAAGAAATAGATTACAAAAGGTAAATATGACCCAAAATCTTAGAAGTATGATCAAAACAGATGAACACAGTAATCAAGACTATTAATGGAAATTTATATGATAAAACAGAAATAAATAGGATATATTACTGTGCAACTTAACTAATAGCAGATAAATTCTTGTCACAAAAATACAGAGTAATAAGGGAAAGGACTCTAAGGTAAGAAATAAAATACCATCATAAAAGCATAACATAGAGAAAACTATAATGCAGTTAAGGCAAGAAGTGTCAATGTTAGCAGAATATAGAAGAGGTAACAGAGCAACAAAAATAGTTCGAAAGATACACATGATAAAAGCAATGCACAATATCAGAACATACCAGGATTTATTATACATTATTGCAAATAATAAATCAAAGATATCAGCACAGGCAGAAAAATATGCAGATAAATATAAAGGAAAAGTACAAGTTAAGCAATTCATCAATGACCCAGAAAAGTTATATAGAGAACTGGGAAACAAAGCAAAAGGAATAGAAACATTACCAAAAATATGAACTAGACACATTTTGGAGAAGTATTTATGAAAATTCAGTGGACAATAACAAAAATGCTGAATGAATAGAAAAATTGAAAGAAATAGTAAGGAGTTGTAATTGGTGGGGACGTGAAATGGGATGAAGTAATGGCCAGAGAAATTAAAACAAAATTACGAAAAGCTCCTAACTGGAAAACCCCATGCCCAGATGCAATACCTCACTTCTGGCTAACAGTATTAATATTTACACAAATATTTAGTCCAGAGTAAGAGCTACTTATAATGTGCATTCTGAACAGACACCAATCTGGTTAACAGCAGGAGAAATTATACTCCTTGAGTAAACCTGTAAGCCATCCTAAAAACTATAAAATCAATACCTTGCCTTCCAACAATGTACAAACTATATACTGGAATTGATGCACACAAAGTTTATAGTCATTTAGAAGAAATCTTAATCATGGCAACAGAACAAAAAGGTAGCAAAAGAAAGTCATAGGAAACAAAGGATCATATGCTGCTAAATAAAGTCGTACTAGAGAATTGTAAAAAGGGGCAGAATCTAAGTACAGAATGGTTAGATTACAAAAAAGCATTTGTCAGCATCCCACATTCATGAATAAAGTAGTGCTTACAGATGTGTAAGATACATCCTACATTGATCATTTACATTACAGCGACCATAAAACAGTGGCAAACCACTTTGCAATTAAGTAATGACAAAGAGCAACTAATTAACCTAGGGATAAAAATTACAGAGTGATTCTTGGTCATCATCGTTGTTTTATCTTGCTCTTAATCTATTAAGCTGTTTACTTAACAGGTTAGGTCTTGGTTAGAATTTGACTCCCAGAAAACAGCCTTGCTTAAAGACTTCCCATTTACTTTTTTGGATGACTTAAAACTGTATAGTTCATCAGATGAGGAGTTTAAAACATAACAGCAAGTGGTTAAAACTTTCTCAGATTATATAAGAATGACATTTGTTCTTGATAAATGTGCAAAAGCAATGTTTAAAGCAGGAAAGTCGGAGTACCAAGAAAATATCAATTTAGCATAAGAATGTTATACAATGGAACTTGAGCAGGAAGTAGTGTATTTTCAAAAAACCAAACAAACCACTGAAGCACAAAAATTCGAAGGAAGCAAGCTGCTGGGCATATACCAAATAGGTAACCAAATAATAATCCACAGTTAGATTTCGCTGTTAAACGTAGAAGAAGCAACTAAGATCCGTATACTATTTCGTTAGAGCTTTTATTAACCACAAGCACTTTCGGAGAGAGTACTATCTCTCCTTCCTCAGACAGAAGTTAAACAATTAGATGTAACAATGCACTCCTTTAAATAGGATACCATCATCTAATTTACAGTCAAATTGACAATTTAAACAATTAACAGCTTGTGACTTTGACTACATATTAAACCAACAGTTAAAAACAGTACAAACCCCCACTGTTAAAAATCCGGCTGGTTACATTTGTTTACACCCCAATATTTCAAAAGTTTCTTTATGTGCAAGGTATAAAGCCTGTGAATGTTCATGTTTTAAATAACATACTCACGCCTCTTTAATATTATACAGAAAGTCTCTTAATTCATAAATACTAAGCTACATAAAAACCACGAACTGTGTTTAAGGCTGTAACCTAAACATTTAAATTCTAGGCTACATAAAAACCACGAACCGTGTTTAAGGCTTATAACCTTAACATTTAAATATCTCTAACCAACAAAAGCTTAAAATAACTGTAAAGTACAAATACAATACTCGGCGAGCCAGTTGCCCGAATTTTGACATGGCAAACTAAGGGTCTTAAGCCTAAACTTCTATGCTTAATCCCGTATGTCAATTATTATAAGAATAACACAAAAACAACAATAGAAATTAAGAAATAAAAAATAAAAAATAAAAGAAAATGATAATTCTTAACATAGATTTAACCAATTTGTTAAACTAATGTGTTCACATTAAATATGTTTGAGTGTTTATAGTAGCACTTATCAACTCATGTTATTGTTATTATTGTTGAAAAAAATTACGCGCTGCTATATAAATAACTCATTATGCCATTATATTAAATGGAATATGAGGTCGTTTCTACATGACCTATCGTTTTAAAAATTCTTTTTCCAAACCCCAAAGAGAATGTGTTTTTCCATTAAAATTCCTATACAATATATTAAACAACAAATAACAAAGTTTTAATAATAAGCCAAGTAAACGTAGAACCATACAACTGGATCGTGCTTAAAATGTTACACAACTTGTTAAACAAGGTAAAAAATCACCTTTTGTTAGCTAACAGTTTTAAGATACAAGTAAGAGAAATTGCCTCATTCAGACCAGGGTATGTGTGCGCTGCTGTCCTAAGCTGCCACAATAACTCTTCTTTCTCTAAAACTAATTGCCATGGGCCTGAATATATCTTTGTCCTAATTTGCTTCAAAACTGTAAATCTAAAGCTGTGTTCTTTGTTGTGGATAATATGGGAAGCTAGAGCATTATTGGAATCGCTTTTAGAAACAGCATATAAATGTTCATACACCCTCTTATGCAGTGCCCTCTCAGTTTTTCCTATATAAAAAGCAGGGCACTGCATACATATTGCAGCATACACCACTGCTCTGGATGAACAGCTGAAGTTACCCGTCAGTTTATATTTTACATTGTTGATGACAACATGAGAGCCTTCCTGCATGAATTTACACTGGTTGCACAAACCACATCTAACCATGCCCTTGGCCTTATTAAACGCAGTATGTCTGTTCATTTCTAATAATGCCTTTAAGTTAAATCCTTTCCTGAAGGCCATATTGGGTGTTGAACCCAACAACTGATGCAAGTTTATGTCTTCCTTTATGTTTGCCCAATTTTTCTCTAAGATCCCTCTGATAAAACGATGATCGATAGAGAACGTACACAAGAATCTGATCCCTGTGTCAGGTTCTCTATTCTTTTTAATCAAACCCACCGCCTGAACCTGACCAATCGTCAAATCCAGGCCTGTTCCGTTAAGGATGGGCCTGAAATAGCCAGATTGTCTTTTATATTTCACCTCAGAGACGATCTCAGAAATGAGAGCGTCAGGGTACCCCCTGTTGGCAAACATAGTAGTCAGGTTACTGCATTCAAAATTAAAATCCTCATCTTTGGTTATCATACGTGCCGCCCTAACCATCTGCCCCTTCACTACAGCTCTTTTTTGATGGATAGGGTGGCAACTTCCAAAGTGCAAGAACCCATTAGAATAAGTGGGTTTTCTGTAAATATTACTTGTAAACCTAAAAGATTCTTTGTCCTTGGTTAAATTAATGTCCAAAAAGCTAATGTTGTTCTCATTCGCTTCAAATGTAAAATCTAAGAAGTTAGTCAGGGTCTTGATGTCATCAATAAAAGGGGCCACCATGCCCAAGGAGCCTCTCCATAATATAAACATGTCGTCCTGGTATCTTGTGTACCAGGCGACATGCTTTTTAAATAGTAAATTGTTAAATAATAATGTGTTCTCCCATTGTGCCATTACACAATTGGCAAAGGACCCCCCACATGGTGAGCCCATTGCTACACCAGAGGCTTGCCTATATATCGTGTTGTCAAAACTAAAAAAATTATATTTTAACACCATTTCTAACAGAGTCTCAATTGTGTAAACAATATTTTGTTCTACATTCCTTGACTCCAAGAACTCCCTTACCCATTCTAATCCTAACTGTTGTGGGATGGTCGTGTAAAGTTCCTTCACATCCACAGTTAAAAAACTCAGATCAGGATCAAAGGGTATACTGTTTATGTTTTCTAGAAAACTCCACGAATCCTTACAGATCTGGTTCTCTTTTTCTAAATATGGTTTTAAAACGCCGTCCACATACTTGGCACAAGAGACCAACATAGACCCCCTATTCTAGGTGCTGTGATGTAAAGATAAGAATGGGTTTGTGTGTCTATGAACTCTTCCAAGAACAAGTCTTCAAGTGTAGCCCTCACCCTATTATAGGCTGTGGTAACCTCATTAATACTGACTTCTTCATATGGGCCATCATTCAGATGGGAAATAAGTTTGTTGTTATAATCCACTTGGTTCATAAAAATAAGACCATTACCCTTGTCGGGTTTCATGACCCTAATTCTACATTCCTGTAACAACTTAATAAAATCACGTTGTTCACATGTTATATTTAGCCTGTTTTTATATTTGTTGTTAAATGAACTATCAGCTAAATACCTTAAGTCCAATTCACAGGATTTCTCAAATGTTTTAAGGTTCCCTATCAAGGGCGGATTAAATAAGCTAGCAATTCTAAACGGTCTAATGAGGGAAGAATTTTTACCCAAAACAGCCAGTAGATTTAATTTGCGGACATAAAGTTTAAGGTCCACAAGAATTTTAGGCAAGTCCAAACGGGTATCAGGGACAAAGGAAAGTCCTTTAGAGAAGAAGTCAGCCATAGCAGGAGAGATGTTAAGTGTGGTGTAGTTGAAGATCTTAAAATCTCCTTCATTACTACAAATAATGTTAGGCTGACTAGGCTCCGTCATCATCTGTTGTTCTGGTTCTGCCTGCTCCTCAGAGCCATTCTGTTCGTGTTCGACCTCAAGTTCCTCCCTTGTAGATTCTGGCCCTGTCCAAAACCCTGTTGGTGTTCCGCACGTGGCTGTACTGCCCTGGTACTCTGTTTTCGCCCATTCCTTTTATTATTGTCAGTAGGTACATAGTTTTGCCGTTGATCGTTCTCTGGTTCCATATCCCCTTCCTCATCACTAGGGATATCATTGTTGATGTGCCCTTCTTCTAAAAAGTTATCCAACTCGTACATATCATGGGTTTTAATACCCGAATTCTTCCTATTAACATTAGGCAACCCCCCTCTAGGCTTATTATTAGTTAAATTAACTTGTGGGGGTTTGGGATAGGCTTTACTGTCAGCATATTGTTTCGTGTCTCTAATTATTTTCTTTTTCTTATTTTCACAAAGTTTATTAATAGAGGCATCAATGCTGGAAAATACACGTGAATAATCATATTTGTAGCGCAGGAAATCATAGTTGTTTTTAATTTCTTGCTCTAAGCCAGCCAAGTCGTTCTTGTAAACCTCCACTTGTGTTGAATAATAATCAATCAGCATTGTCATGTATTCGAAACTATGCTGATCAAATAAAGCCAAAAGCTGTCCATGAAAATCACATCCTTCTTCCAGGCCAACTGGGAACCTCCACTGCCTAAGCCCTTTAGGGACTATCTTCTTGTCAAGGCATTCAGTTAAGTAGGAGATCTCAAGCTGTAGTTTTTTACACCTAAACAGCTTGTAATCGAAATCCCCAATAAGTGTTGCAATATTGTTAATGTTAACTTCATCCATATTCTCTGTGTTAACTGCCCCTGCTACTGTATTGTCAGGGATCGTAAAAAAGTTTTTTCTATTTAAATAAAATGAAACCGTTGGAACGGAATCATTTACAGAAATAACAGTACCTTGTGTTTCCACGTTCGTCGAAACTGAAGTGTGTCCTTGCCCAGCCGGAATAGCGCTACAATCAGAGGGTGTTCCTATAGATGATTGTTTATTTCTAGTTACCATGCCGGTAACTGGTTTAACGCCGTGAATAACAGGGTTAACATCAAGTCCCTGAGTTGCTGTTTGCGTACTAGTTCTTAAACTAAGCGCGTTGTCCAATAAGTCCATTCTTTGGGTAAAAGTGTCCATTCTACCCATAAGTAAATGGATAAGGGTAGTTAAATCCCCATCGGCCTTCGCCTCGCCTTCCTTCTCTTTACCTTCCGAACAGTTGCTTACGTCTCCTCCGTCCTGGGAGAACAATGAGCCCTGCGAGACCGTGTTTCCTTCGTTGGACATGACAAACTGCGTTTTCAAAAAACCAAACAAACCACTGAAGCACAAAAATTCGAAGGAAGCAAGCTGCTGGGCATATACCAAATAGGTAACCAAATAATAATCCACAGTTAGATTTCGCTGTTAAACGTAGAAGAAGCAACTAAGATCCGTATACTATTTCGTTAGAGCTTTTATTAACCACAAGCACTTTCGGAGAGAGTACTATCTCTCCTTCCTCAGACAGGAGTTAAACAATTAGATGTAACAATGCACTCCTTTAAATAGGATACCATCATCTAATTTACAGTCAAATTGACAATTTAAACAATTAACAGCTTGTGACTTTGACTACATATTAAACCAACAGTTAAAAACAGTACAAACCCCCACTGTTAAAAATCCGGCTGGTTACATTTGTTTACACCCCAATATTTCAAAAGTTTCTTTATGTGCAAGGTATAAAACCTGTGAATGTTCAAGTTTTAAATAACATACTCACGCCTCTTTAATATTATACAGAAAGTCTCTTAATTCATAAATACTAAGCTACATAAAAACCACGAACTGTGTTTAAGGCTGTAACCTAAACATTTAAATTCTAGGCTACATAAAAACCACGAACCGTGTTTAAGGCTTATAACCTTAACATTTAAATGTCTCTAACCAACAAAAGCTTAAAATAACTGTAAAGTACAAATAAAATACTCAGTTCGTGGTTTTTATGTAGCTTAGTATTTATGAATTAAGAGACTTTCTGTATAATATTAAAGAGGCGTGAGTATGTTATTTAAAACTTGAACATTCACAGGTTTTATACCTTGCACATAAAGAAACTTTTGAAATATTGGGGTGTAAACAAATGTAACCAGCCGGATTTTTAACAGTGGGGGTTTGTACTGTTTTTAACTGTTGGTTTAATATGTAGTCAAAGTCACAAGCTGTTAATTGTTTAAATTGTCAATTTGACTGTAAATTAGATGATGGTATCATATTTAAAGGAGTGCATTGTTACATCTAATTGTTTAACTTCTGTCTGAGGAAGGAGAGATAGTACTCTCTCCGAAAGTGCTTGTGGTTAATAAAAGCTCTAACGAAATAGTATACGGATCTTAGTTGCTTCTTCTACGTTTAACAGCGAAATCTAACTGTGGATTATTATTTGGTTACCTATTTGGTATATGCCCAGCAGCTTGCTTCCTTCGAATTTTTGTGCTTCAGGAAGTAGTGTATAAATATTTGGGAATCAATGAAGGATCAGCAATAAAAGAACAAATGTCAATAAGCAAGCAGTAATGCCCAACAGGGTGTGCGTTAATGTGTAATTAATGCCCACCAAGGGGTGTTATGAGGCTTGATGCCACAGACGGAGGGCCTCTATTCCCCTGGAAGGCATTAATTACACATTAACACACTCCCTGTAGGGCATTATTGTGCTTAGAGAATGGACTCTCTGTAAAATTGTTGTTTTACTTATATAATGTTTCAAACTTGTAGTATATGTTAATGGTGTTGGAGGAAGCATTTTACATCCAAAATATAACATTCAAAATTTACTTTATTTTTGGTCCCTTACTCCTAAATGGTTTTGTTGGCAGTCAATGGATATTGAAATTACTTAACAATGACATATATTTGAGCTTCAGACTTGTATTTCCTTTAGAAAATTCATGATAACATAAATCCTTTACTTAAGCAACTTTGTAATTTTATAAGAGCAATAATTAAAATATGCTTCTATTTTAGAGCCTTTGTTCCCCCTTTGTCATCTCGCTCGCTCACTCTCACACACACACAAACACACACGCGCATGCACACACACACGCGTGCACGCGCTCGCGCGCACACACGTGCAAACACACACACACACACACACACACACACACACACACACACACACACACACACACACACACACACACATCTCTGCTTCAGAAAAATGCATGATAATGAAAACCCTGTTATTCTAGCAACTTTCTAAGTTTATAAGAGCAACATTTAAATCCCATCCCTATTTTTAGCCCTTTGTTTCCTCATTATTTGTTGTGCTGTCCAGATTTCTTGTGCCGAGAGATATGGTCGAGAGGTATGCAAAACTGTTACGTGATGCTGCCAGGTATCGCTCGAGTGCTCTCACTTTTCACTGTCTCTGTCTCTCTGTCTCACACACACACACACAGACACACACACACACACACACACACACACACACACACACACACACACACACACACACACACACAAACACACACACACACACACACACACACACATACACACACACACACACACACACACACACACACACACACACACACACACACACACACACACACACACACGCTTTTTATTTTACACTTGCTAAACAGCAGAAGCGCTGCTTAGCAAGCATAAAATAATGTCAGCTGTTAGTTTTTTTTTTTCAGTCTGAGTTCCACAGCGGCTCGATATGCTGCTGTGAAACAGAGGATTTGTTTTTCTGCAGGCATTTCTTGCACTTAATACTCTGCTGGATAACGCTTGTTCTCCAATCAGAGTACTGATGTACAATAAGACCATTCTCTAAAACTCAGTAAAGAATACTTCGGAAGACCAAAACTAGTATAGAAAACAGCCTTGACATCTAGGAATAAAGTCCAAGCTATAAACTAATTTGCTCTTCTTTTTTAAATTACAGTTTTGGTGTGACTGACTGTCCCAAAGGGTATCAGATCAGTTGGAAAGAAAAACAAGAAAAATGCTTCATGCCTATCAAATGGTATATAAAAATCAATGTATTCCAAGATTATATATTCCATGCCCTGAATTAGGTATGGGCCTTCTCAGAATTAATTACATGTATAGATCTGCATTTATGAGACTGCATGCATATCTGATGACCTCATCAGATCTAAACTTAGTGAAAGTTTGACAACATGAGGAGAGGAAGTCTAAGATTACCTTTCTGATTAGTTTAGCAGAAGCATTCAGGTGTCAACCTGGAATGGAAATCATAGCAGAATTAGACAAAAGTCAGACAGCAACTAAGTATGCCAAAAAACAAAAGAAAGAATGTAAAAAGAAGGATCAGATGAGAAAGAATGAAATGTAGAAAAGCCATAAAGATAGTGACAAGTATAGAGATCTCCTGGAACTACCTCATCTTGATCAGGATTTGACACAGGAATGGTTAAGGAGAGGTGAACTGAAAACAAAGGATGAAAGCTTAACAGTGGCAGCCGTAGTAGACTATGTACATGTTAGTTTACAAAGTCCATTGAACACGTGGGAGAACAAACAAATGTAGGTGTAGATGTGTGATATGCACTGAAACTCAGTCAAGATAGAGTTTTGCCCTTGTACTGAAACCAAGTCTCTGTTACAAAACAGATAATGGTGTGTTTAAATTCAAGAGACCCTCAAGATGTGGCATTTTTTAAGACTTCTATTATTGACTAGTGACCCTATGGTGCAGAGTGATAATGCTCTTATTATGACCCAGATGACTCATTTTGATTAGTGGTATGGGTGCTGGAGGTGCTATGTGGGAACTCAGCTGCCATTGTTGGCTCACCCATGCTCGGTGAAAGTAGGTAGCCTAGGCTCACTACAATATATCAGAATTAAGAGCCTGTCAAGCTCCATGCTGCAGATAAGTATCTTATATGGAGGTTGCACATCAACAGACGTGTGCATACAATTAGCGGGTCTATATTACGTGATCGAAAATTCAGATTGTCGAACACGTAATGATCGACCCCAATATAGCGAACCGGCAAAATGTTGAACAGCCTAAAAAAATAACAAAAAGCCAAACAAACCATTAAACTGCTTTATGCAGGGGGGCAAGCCCCCCTGCACCCCCCTCCGCCCCACAACTTAAATATACCAACTCTGAGACCACACTACATTGCAGTAAATGGAAATCTTCCCTTACGGAGATTTCCATTTACGTGATCGACATTCTGCCATTTTGCTCAATTGGGGTCGATCATTACATGTTCGACAATCTGGGGTTTCGATCACGTAATATAGACCCCCAATTAGCAATACAGCAAATATATGGCACTTGCAAGGTTTGTCATGGTGAGGTAAGGGGTGTTAGGGCACACACCACTGCAGCAATTTGATGCTGTGCCAATGTTCTCGATCTCTTCAATGGCCTC
The DNA here is from genome assembly GCF_019279795.1 of Protopterus annectens. Classification (NCBI taxonomy): domain Eukaryota; kingdom Metazoa; phylum Chordata; order Ceratodontiformes; family Protopteridae; genus Protopterus; species Protopterus annectens. The sequence goes on from NC_056744.1 coordinate 1,473,783,151, forward strand.
AGACAAGGGGTTTGCTTTGCCCTGGAGAAGGCTAAGATGTGCCCACTAGACCCAGTAATGAAGAGAAGAACTGGTAGTAGCTAATGGTCACCTTTAGAGAGGAAGAGAAAAAAGACTGCTAGAACTGACCATACCATTCTTGATGTGGCATGGTGTAGAATTTAATACAGACCTTGTTGTTATGCTAGAATATCCAGAAGGCAGATTTTTACCCAAACAAGGTGCTCTGCAGCCAGCAGATGATTTGTCCAGTATGGAAAATTAATGGAAGAAAACATGCAGGCCATCCTTGATGAAGTAGTTTGGGCTGTCAATCATCTCATTCCAAGCTGCACATAAATGGTTCCCCCTAGAATGACACCAGCTACTTAGCTGATTGTTAAAGCCAGTTATCTTCTCTGAGGTCATTCTCATATGAACCACAAACAGGTCGTAGTCATACTTCTCCTGTTTGAGGGTCTGTAGGATTCTTGTGACATCTTGACTCCTAACACCAGAAAGGAAGCTGTGACCCTGTTTTTCTCTGTTGAATGAGAATAAAGTTAGTCTTCCTGATAGTAGGGTCACCAATTACAAGGACGTTCTATTTAGATGCACAAACTTAGTAGCAGTAGAAGGTCTGCATTCTGCAGCCTGGAAACTCATCCATTTATGTCAACATGGTGGAGTTGTATCAGCAGATTGCTGCCAAGGCTCTATAATTCCAATTCTTGAAAGTTTGAGAAGTGTTTCTTACAACTTCAGGCTATGTTAATTTAGTGTGATCCTGTGAACCTATAGTTAAGTCTATGCTTACTGAGCATATTTGTAAGTGATAGAATGCTATTCAGGTTATTTAGATAATTTACACCTCTCACAAATCATGTCGTATTAGTCCAGCAGTAGTTGGCTGTTGGTATGCATTAGGCATTTCCTACACTGTCTCGGAACATCAAGTACAGTGAGACAGGCAGTAGGTAGGACAGAGGTTGACCAGGCTATCATGTTTGTTAATTAAGTTACAGTAAAGATAACATGAGTGATATACTGAACCAATTTCATCAGTAGGCAGAAGACATGCTGACTGTATCTGACAATCACATTGATACACATCCTAAAATCTTCTTCTTCTTCTTCTTTTGGCTTTTTCCCAGTTAGGGGTTGCCACAGTGGATCACCTGTCTGCTCATGATTGGCAGTGGAGTTTTACGGTGTCGAGTTGCCAGTCCGGCGCCCAACCTTCCACAGAAGGCACACACACTCACACCTAGGACCAATTTAGCATGTTCCATCCACCTACAGAATGTCTTTGGGATGTGGGAGGAAACCGGAGCACCCAGAGGAAACCCACGCGACCACAGGGAGGACATGCAGACTCCGCACAAAAGGCACACCAGCCGAGAATTGAACCAGAGAACCTCTTGCTGTGAGGCGACAATGCTAACCGCTGCACCATCATCTTAAAATACTGAGTGCTAATATCTACTAATGCATAAGTATCTTTTATACTGTAATAGTTGCCTGTACTTTTGTAAGGCTGTAATCTAATCAGCAAATGTATGTGCAATTGTTAATGTATATTATTTAATGTCTGTTTGTGCGTGTCATTCAATGTCTGTTTAAACATGTTTGTAATATGTTGGAGCTTTTCTCCTCAGGCCTTCATTGAAATTTTTTTTTGACTAAACCCAGTTGGTCAAGCCCGGTAAACAAAACAAAAAGAAAAGAAATAAAGAATTGATAGATGTGGAAGAGATATAGTGGATGAGAAGTTGCACTAACAATGATACAACAATTACTTGAACCTTCAGTGGAAAATACTATGCCACATTTTAATGTGAGAATAGTACACAGCTAGAGTTCAGTACAGCACACAAATTCAGGATAATACCAATGGTATGAGGGCTAAAGAGGTAGCATACATTAAATGTAGTAAGACCTAAAAGTACACAGAGAGCAATACACCATTCAAGCCTATAGCGTATAGTACCCAATTACAGTAGTAAGAGAGCAATACACCATTCAAGCCTATAGTGTACAGTACACAATTACAGTAGTAAGAGAGCAAGACGTGTACCACCTACACAAGGAATCAAGTGGGTTGTGTGGAATGTCTACTCTAGTAGACATGAAGGCTTGTGTAGCATTACACTTAGGTATGGGGACTTTCCAGTATCCGACAGGGTACAATTTAGGAGCTTCTTAGATGTCATCCTCATGAATCCTACAATAGTTCCTTGATATGATGCTGCAAAGTGAGGAAGAGCATATATGTTTTCCCTCAAATAGCAGTGGAATGCACCACCCTTATGCAGGCCTTCTGTGACATAACCCAGTTCCTTGAAGTCCTAGGGGTAATTGACTGCACTCACATTGACATTAAGGCCCCATCTTCTCCACAAGGTGTCCAACACATCAGCTGGAAGCTGTTGCATTCCATCAACTGTCTGGTGGTATACAATGGGCAGGGTTTGCCTAGACAATGTGTCTGTTCACCATCCAGGCAGTTCCCATGATTCTTGCATCAGGCTCATATGGAGCTGTGCCCGCATTTCATGTGTGATGGCTTTTCATAGAATCATCTAGTTGGCAGGTACATGCATGAACAGCCACAGAGACCTGGATGTGCTGCTCCCAAGAATGTAGGCAACAAGCAGCTTATAATATTGTGTTGCAGGTGATGCAGGTTTTGTCTTGGAAACATTGCTAATGGCCTCCAGCTATTACCCCACATTATGGAGTTCATGGCATGCAACACTGCACTGTCTCATACAGACAACATTGTTGAGCATGTGTTTGGACTCATGAAGGCTTAATTTCACTGTCAGCATTCATCTCATGGTGCAGTGAAGCACGCACCTGAGACATGAAGTAAGATCTTTGTGGTCTGTGCCATGCTACACTATATGGTAGTATACAAGCAGATACAGTCTGAGAACATCACATTACTGGCTATCAGGCCATGCAGCAGTGGAGGAGGAATTGGACAAGAGGTCATCGGTGGAAGCAGTTGAGAGATAGAGGCAGGTGCAATACGTGGCAACAGTGGCAAAGAGACAAAGTTTCATCAGTCACTATGGACCATAACAAGAACAATTGATAATAAAACTGATGCATACATTATCATACCTTGGCTTTGCACTACAATGAATTAACTAGCAATACTGTGTATCAGACATTACCTTACTCACAGATGAAGAAGAAGTTGGTAGGTCACAGTCATTATTATTATTTGCACAAGTGAGGTAATGAAGAAGAGTGACAGGGGACAATAATGCTACTGTAGATATAAAGATTTTAGGAGGTAGCTGTGGTAGCCACTCCTGTGGTTACCTGATTATGTGGAGTGTGGGATAACACACTTCAGTATCGTGGCCAGAACCTTGGCCAGGTGTACCAGGTGGTCCAGCAGAGTCAAGTTGGATGCATGTTACAGGAGGGGTTGTGTGCCACTGTGGAGGCATGTATAGGAGCCCCACTATGGCCCTTATGTGAGAGCCCATGAGACAGACAGTGTCCATGGCCCCAAGAATCCCCATACATAGTCATTGAACTCAGTAGGCCAAATTGGGATTAAGATGGTGTGGAACTGAAGGATCCAGATCTTCTGATCTGGTGGACTATTTCTGCAATGGAGCCAGAACAGCATCACCCTTGACCATGAGAGTGCCCACACCTAGATGGTGGAGGCTTTCATGATGAGGGGTTTCCAGTGATACAGTTTTCAGGAGAATGGCTGCCATGTATTTAAGTCTGGTCTGTGACCATACACTTGCCCCCTTACCCTGGCACAGGCACACTGGGTATTTGCCACGATTCTCATGGATACCATTATGACCATTGCTGCCCTTATCAGGGTTGTTTGTTCCATGTCTCTATATCACATGCCACTCTATAGGCTGTGAAGTCATCCCACTATCACTGTAACAGTTGGAATTTCTTCCTCAGGACACATAACACACTCCCGATATCTGTCATGATGTGTATAACAAATGCCTGTGCCTGTATCACTGGCCTGCACATTTTCTGATCGATGTAAAGAAAGGCAAAAAGGTCAGGGAATGACCTGGAATCAGGTGGCAATGCTCACCTATACACCTCTCCCCTATGATGGGTATATGGATCTTAGTAGCTGTGTAGCTCAAAAGTGCTGACTGTGCTGATGATCCCTCTACAGCTTGGATGGGACTAATGTGAATAGGATGTCTAATGCTAAACATAAGGGATGTCAGAGGTTCTGCCTACCTGTCTACTGTCTTCATGTATGTCAGAGATATGTGCGTATGTGTGCGTGGCCCACGATGTCATTTTTACCAATTGTGCCAGTAGGTCAGTGGACTCTGTCATCTGTATGGTGCCACCGTCTTCAACCACACATGATCTGCAGACATCAAGCATTTGCCCACCTGCTGTGCCAGACTTTCAACCATTAGAACTTCTTAAGCCTTAAAGATTACATACTTGTAACACAGGTGGTACTGTATATATTTGTGCAACTTCTCCAAAACATAGCATACATACTAGTTCTACATAGCATGTGAACACATGCATAACTTGTGGTGTAGGCTGATTAACTTGCAACCCCAATTTACCTGGAAAACAGGTATGGATACATGTTATGTTGAATAACCCCCTCTCACATGTGAGTCAGTTTACAATTGCAATGGAACATCAAAGGACTAACCTACCCAGTGTATCCCCTACAGACATTGGGTAGGCATCATCTGTGCAGCTCCACATCCAAGCTACCACCATATATGAGGGCTCTCAAAAATACCACAGACAGATTTGCCAGTAACTCTCTCACCGCAGTGAGTCAATTCTGAGTTGGTGGTCCACCTTCCATGGAGGACCTGATCCCTGGCAATGTCCTATGCCTTACACTTGGTATGCAGTATTATAACAGTAACCCTGTGATGCAGCTGTATCAATGTCCTATTATGGCCAGCAACAGCACTGATGTCCTGCACTACAACATGCCATGCCATGCCTGCTCCCAGAAAGCCTTGGTTGTTTTACTCTTGAAAAGGAAATGCATGTCACATGTGCATAAGGCCTGTAGTCATGCATATATACATCTCTGGTGTGATGAACTTTTCCACTCACTGACATTTTCTCAATCCCATGACAAGATGTGCCCACCTGTGGGATACACATGAGACATGAGTCAAACAGCATCATTCAATTAAAAATGCTTTAAAATGCTACCTACACAACTCATGAATCTGTACTTTTTAACTTCTCCTTATATTCTTTCATGCTGCAACCCACATTTATACCTCTTACCTTCTTCCTGTTGTCTGTTTGTTCAACATTTTACTCACCTCTCCAATTGTATATCATAATATATTTTTGAGAATGTTTATTTACTCCATCTATAAATTTAAAATACTCTTTCATTGGTTTTGATAATATTTTACTTCCGTTAGCAATCTGTTACTAGTATTGCTCCTATATTCACTCTAATGTACCATGTTTTAATTTCTAGGGCATTTCTCCACATATCATAATGTATTTTTGATTATATTATTATTTACTCTTTTTGTAAACTGTAAAATATTCTTTCTCTGCTCCAGCTCCAGCTAATATTTGTTTTACTTTTGTTAACCATATGTTTCCTGTATTGCTCCTATATTCACTGTAATGGATGTTTTATTTCCAGACTTTCTCTGTGAGACTCTGCTGAAAAGGTATTCCTGTCAGAATATCCTGGTTAACAAATGGAAATAAATAAATAAACAAATAAATAAATTACGGTGGAGCATGCACAACTGTCCTTGTCAGATCCCCATATCTCAGCACTGTCCCCTTGCCACCATTCAGAGGTCAAATACCTGTCTGATAATGTGCTCTCACCACCCACAAGCTGTGCCATGCTGACAGCAACACAGGATATGTTACCACTGCCTGCTTGTTTGCTGCACTTTGCTGAGGGCACATGGTATGGCCTATGTACAGAAGCCCATATGTTCTCTGCTGCATTTCTTGTCGTCTGGGTACATAGGATACAGTGTGCACCACTCCCAACATCAAGACAGTATCCTGTCCTACCCTTGTACTGTAATTCTTGTCAAGCTCAGCATTCCCTAATTAAGAGAGCACCCTGTCCTGCTCTTGTATTGTAATTCCAGTAAAGGTGAGCCCCCAGCAGTATGGTACTCTATCCCACTCTTGTGCAGTATTCCCTGTCAAGATACCCCATCAGTCCACAGCAGAACAGTACCTAATCATGACCTTAAGCACACCCTCCATGGTTCCCTACATATTTATGTTGCGTACATGCCCCCATGTGCAGCAATGCAGTCCTGTGGTCTATTACCAGTTGTACTGTCCGTGCCTATATGGCTATAAAATCTGGTATCCGCTGTATTGCTGTTCCTAACTTGCTCATCATGTGGTCTACTACAATACGGTGACCGTAGTTTTTATCATGTTATTATTGGCCTTGTTGCATGGTGATTACACTAATGAGGTGTTGTAGTATAAACATCTTTGATTTTCTGTCACAATGCACTGAATATTCAGTCACTGTCAGAAGTACTATACTCAACCCTGCCTGTGCATAGAAGTACAGCCCAGATCATGGACAGATGGGGCCCTAGGTAGGGTAATGAACCAGCCCTCCCCACATGCAGCCATTTGAGTGTCTCATTACTTGGCTGTCCCTCACCATTTACCATAAACACAATTCAAACCTGTCAGTTATGCATGCTATTTTCTTTATTTTTACAATGATTAAAAATATTTTCATTTCTTTAAAACTGGTATGTAAAAGCTTATTGCACAAACAATGATGGCCATTTGCTAAACAAAAGAAAACAGCCTCACATTGAAAATAGACATAGCATGAGCAACAGTAAACTTCTCTTCCCGTGAAACTAACATTTATTGAAAGTACACTGAAACTCACATTAGGTAAATACTAGGCAGTCAATCTGAAGACTATTGAAAACCTGCTCCAATAACCTGAAGTCAGAATAATAACCCTGTAACCTGAGTCTGTGAAGTGAAGACCTTAATCATATGCCAAACCCATACCCACTAAAATGCACTGAAACTCATATTCATTGAAAATGGATCTGGTCAGTGGCAGATTAAGTGGACCCTGGGCTGCTTTCAAACTATGGCCCTACACATATTTTTAGGACTGTGCATAGATGCATGTCTTGTTTGATTCACCTTCCCAGTTGTTTTAAATTATATTTCTTGTTTAATATAGCAACATTTGTTCATAGGTTCATAGGAGATTACCAGGCTAACAGCTTAAGAGAGCTTATAAGCCTAGCCAGTATAACCCAATTTTACCTAATATGTAGCCTCTAGGGGCAAGAGGATGGCATGGCTTTGGACCTCTGCCTCGAGTATATTCAGACTGCCTCTGACCATAAAGGAAATAGGCACTACCCCATGTGTGCATTTGCAATCCCCCATTCATTGATCCAAGCTGCGTTTGATGAGAGCCAGGGAAGCCAGTTCCAAAGAAGGGGCAATCTCTGAGACACATTATCTGTCTCTCTGGCATGTTTTGTTTGAGTCACTGACTATGTTTATATCCCTAGATTGGTTGACCCTCATGCTGTTTGACTTGCAGATTTGTAGCAGGTCCATCAGGGCTGGATTTGTGAGTGCCTTGTAGGTCAGGCATAGGTCACCTCTTAATAGTCAGTAGGAGACAGAGTAAAGGTATTGAGCTTTTCATTTATCTGCAAAGGACATGTTGTTTACACCTTGTATTTTCTTTGTGAGAAACCTATGAGGTTGCTCCAGCTGCTGTAAGTGCTTAGTCAAGTGCATGCAAAATACCATATTATATTCGATTATTCATCTGATGAGGGCTGAGTACAGCAGGACTATAAATTCCTTAGATTTAGATGACATACCTTTACTTATAAGTTGTGCAACATAGAACATGGTGGATCAAGAGGAAATCTCCCCAGATTTGTACAACTATTTCAGGGTGGAATATCTAGTTGTTTCGTGTATTTTTGGAATCCCCAAAAAACACAAAGATACCTCTGATCCACCTATGAGACCTATAGTTAATGCAAGAAAAGCAAAAACTTCTTAACAGTGGATGTTGTTGAGCTCTTCAATGTGATACCCCATGATTTGGGGTTAGAGTGGTTCCATAGCTTTTTGGGTAAATGCACATCTTTGGACAACAATACTATTAATGTTCTGGTACTGTGTATGGAATTGGTATTGAAGCACAATTACATGTATTTGGAAGGTCAATATTTTAGACAAAGGAAGGGAGTAGCTATGAGGGCCGCTTGTGCCCCCATTTTTGCTAACATCATTTTATTGCAATGGAAGAGACACATTTTATTCAAATGTTATGAGGTGAAACCCTGGAAACTATATCTCCATTTCCTGAATGACATTTTTATCATTTGGGACAGACCGGCTGAGGAAACTGGAGATTTTATTGATTACATGAACACTTCCACTTCCTTCCTTAAGTTTACCTATACTTTTGATGCTTTTCCATTAACTATCTGGATGTTTTCATTTCTAAGGCTCATGAAAGTAAAAGATGGGTTAGTACTATATTTCGAAAACCTAACTATAGTAATAGTATTCTACATTATGAAAGTAACCATCCCTCACATCAAAAATTTGGGATAGTTAAGGGTCAGCACATTCACTTAGCTCATGATCTCCACAAGTGAGGATTTTGTAAGGGAATGTGAAGTGTTACATAATATGTTCGTCCATAAAGGTTATCCCAAGGAAATGATTAAGGAGGTATATGAGAGTATAAAAGAGAAAAGGGAGAAAGGAGATATAGTGCCACTCATTAATTCAGTTGTCCCTATAGGGGATTATATTGTGGGGAACTCCAAAAGAATACAAAATATTAAAGGAGCTTTTATTATAGATTGTTGTAATGAAGTCTTTGAAATTAAGAACATCTTATATAGATATTGGAATATTTTTTCACACTTTAAGGAAACAACCACGTTATTAAGTGAGTTACCCCCAGTGGTATTTAGAAGGAGCAAAACTTTAAAGAATTACTTAGAACATGTGACAATAGATTTACATGGCAGTAACAAAAAATGGGGGACCTACAAGTGTGGTAATTGTGCTCAGTGCAGAGCTATAATAGATGGAGACCACATCTGGGTCAACCACATGTATATACAGTCTAGGGCCCACACCAATTGCAACTCTTGAGGTGTTGTCTATGTGGCCCAGTGTCATGAATGTTAGTTTTATGTGAGAAAAACTAAAAGAAAATTTAGAGAATGTTTATATGAGCACCTCCTGGATATTAGGAAGGGGGTTCATAAAAACACCATAGCCAAACACATTATGGCATATAGTGACCACAGTTTTGTTTTTTTCATTTTAGAAAGTGTAGTGAGGGACCTCAGGGAGGGACCGTGGGAAGATATTTTAGAAGAGAGAGATAGTTACGGTGACAGATAAGATTGAATGCCACCCCCCCCCCCCCGGACTGAATGAGGGCCTTTCAATATCTAGTATGCTGAAACTTAAATCTTATATTGTTTAGTTTGCAATATGGTTTAAAATACTTTATAGTTGTTTGAATACAGTTATGTGTTACAACTGGTCAACTATTTAATATAACAATTTAAGTGTATTCTTTTAAGTGAAGAGTTGTAAATTCTTGTATTATCAGTTTTTTAATGAGTCATGTGACCTGTGGGTAGGTATTCAAGGATTTGAGATCTTTAGGGATTCTGAAGAAGTTTTATTTAAGCTCTTAAACCTTTGTTATTTTAATAAACTAGTGATTTATCTGTGGAATACTCTACTGTGTTCATTTGGATTTACCTCTGGACTGATCTGTTTTGATACGTTTTACCAGTTTGATCTGTTTGTGGTTTTTGCAGTTACCTGGTCAATCTGGAGATGTACTTGGCTTTAATGAAGATGGATACACCTCTACCTTTGGTAATTTCATCCTCATTCTGAGGTCTGAATGTATACATCTGGGGTGCTCTCTGTGACCTTGAGCCATGTTTCAGAGACTGCACAAACATCAGCATCTTCCAAAGTGAGGAATGCTTCCAGGAAGTGCAGTTTCATGTTTAGACACCTAACATTAAGCAGCAAAACCTTGAGTTTGTCTTGAGTGGATTTTGACATGTTGAAAATCTTGTCATTTTGACATTGCCTAAAAGGCACTATGGGTGAGGCAAGCACCTAAGCCAGTATCCAAAAGCCTAGTGGACACAGGTGCAGACCATCTCTGGCAAACAGCATAGCCTGTCAACCATGTCTTCCCAGGCTGACAAATACTGGATCCCGCTGGAATGACGCCAGAAGCTTAGCCAATTGTTAAAGTCAATCATTTTTGTTTATACTGTGGCATCATCCTCGGTGAAGATAGAAACTGATTAAGGCTGGGGTCATACCTGTCTGGAACACTGTCTGGGAGTTCAGTTATGTCTGTCATTATATAGTCCAGGGAGGTATGTCTCATGCCATTCACCCCAACATGGACTATAACAGAGTCATAATGGCATTTGTTGCTGAGTGACCTGTGACCTGAATGCATGTGTGAGCTGATGGATTCTGGCACCTGATAGCCAGCTGACCATGACCTTATCCTTGTCCAGCCTGGTGAGAGGGACATCTGTATGTCTGACTATGGAGTTATCTATGACCAAGACGTTAGGTTTTGAGGTGTTTTGCCTTAGGTCTTATTTGGTGAGACACTGGTACATGTATTATGTGCAGTGGTTTCTATACATGTTGAGATGTGTGCAGATAATTTATGCTTGGGAGGTCTCTGATCTTTTGGTAGGCTTCTAGTGAGAGTACCTGTATATGTGGGTTTATGTGTTGTGTCCTGAACTTGTATGAGAGGTGAAGTGCATGAACTGACAACCTGTTTGAAGTCTTTTTTTTTGTCACATGACAATATTGTTAGAGTGCATTTTTCATTTGTAATTGTGACCATTTTTTCAGTAAGCAGTTTAATAAAATGTATAACCAATAATGACAAAAGTGCCCATATTAGAACATTTCCTCTATAAAAAGCCTCTCATACTGCTGTCATCATAATCCACTAATGTCCATACTCAACAACTATAGCCACTTTATCAACTGTGTGCACAACACATGTTGGATTATGATAAAAATGTTCAGGGTAAAGTATTTCAGTTTGTTTTACATAAATGCACACTAGTTCTGCAAAGACAGACTAATAACCTTTTAACTTTATCATCTCAGGAAGCTCAATCATTTTTACCCACAGACATCTACCAAACCTAGCAATTATAGTTGCATTGTTGACTGCATCTTTCTTAGATGTCTGTGTGAAAAAAAATGAATAGCAATAATCCTGACCAAAGTCACATTTCAAATTTGTTTCACACACATGCACAGTAATCATAGTATTCCACTGTAATTGACACACACACACACACACACACACACACACACACACACACACACACACACACACACACACACACACACTAGTCCTGCAAAGCCAGATTAAAGACTGTTTGAGAATGACCAGATGAAAAGACCAGAAGGTATTTTCATCCACACTGTTCCCCACCTCACCAGCAGTTATAGACACTTTACTGATCATGTACACCCCTTATTGTGATGAAGACATAAATTACATGTACTTTTCTGGCATCATATTGTAAGATCCAGCCATGTGCAGCACAGTCTAAATAGAAGAGTATTTATGCAAGAATATGAAATAATAAGCAACAAATAACAAATTAAGTCAATATGTGCAGTCTCTGTAGAAGTGAAAGTCATCTGAATAATTCTACATTAAAGAGAAATATTACAAATGCAGAGGCTGTTGTTGGCAAACAATTTTGCATTTCAGTTTTTCATTTACAAATGGAATACTTTCTTCCCTTGAACAATAAATTGTGTATGCTACATTAAAAATGGTGTGCTGGTGTTATAGCCAGAACATTTCCTGAAATAGATCACTTATGCAATATTGAATGACAGACAAACAACAACATGTTTGTAGTTACTAGACGTGCATGCCTGGCTACCATTAAGGAGCTTAGCCCAAATTTCCAAATTCTCTAAAGCACTGTTTGATTAAGTGACTTGCTCAGTTTCACACAGTATGTAAATAATGGTGGATACAAACCCTACACCCTTGCCACAGGTAGCAGGTCATTAACAATTCAGAGCATTAATCTGCTGTGCTAACTGCCAGAGTAACAGTTTTTAACTAATTGCAGAAATCCTTAACAGTCCAATCTTGTAGTGATGACTGTCTTAATATACAACAGTTACTAAATAATGGATGCTGAAGGTTAGACGGTCCTGATCATCACTCCAAATCCATCCATCCATCATCAACCCATTTTTCCATGTTTTCACATGAGGTCAGGGTGTCAATTCAACAGTGACAGTCATCTGCAGCCAAGTTTCACAGTGCCAGGTGGCTATGTAGACTATATGACCTAATAAATGTCAACCCATTTGGAATTAATTGAGATTGTAAAGAAGTATTGCAAAAATGCATTAATAAAAAGCAACGCATTTAGACTACTAAAATGAAACTTGTTTTGCATTTATTACACAATTCTGGCTTATTAGTGAACTAATTTATTTTCTTAGTGCAATGAATAAAGCAAAATATAAACACTACAGCAACATTTGTTCATAGCACGCAAGTCTTAAAACAGAAATATTACTGCATACAGCATATTTCTTCGGAGGGTGGTTACATCTCTTTTTTGACCTCCCTATCTCTTCTTTGACATCAAGTATAGCTATCCCCTCTGATATCACTAAGTACAGGCCTGACCTACTTGAATGGCTAGTAATGGTGTATTGTTGCAACATAGCCCTCTAGAATCAATACAGCCAGATTGTGGACAAATGGGTCACCCCCGTGACCAAACCACGCCAACCATGGGTAAATCCAGTATTACCCACACCCAGGCATGGGTTATTGCTATAATATCTCATTACTTGGCTGCCACTTCCCAAATTACAAATAAATACTCTTCAAATGGCTCCCTATTGAAATGTCTGTACTCGAAATGCTGAGTGCCGAAAAGCTGAAAAAAGACTGAAAACCTGAAGAAGAGCTGATCTTGAAAAATCACTTTTCTCCTTAAACTTCTTTTTGCAGGGGAGCAATCCCCCCTCCTGCACCACACAACTTATATATACCAACTGCAAGGTCGCCATACCTCAGAAAAAAAGGACTATTTTGAGAAATGGCATCTCAGACTTAATATATATAAGTCCTATCTTTCAGCCATTCAGTTAATGTGCAAACTATTTTTCCTTACTTTTACATTTATAACGAAGATTTGGATTTCATTTAAAACTTTTATTTCACGTTTCACATAAAAAAACACTGACTGACATTTTCAAAACAAAAAAAAAAACAAAGAAAGAAACAAAACACTCTCACATTGAAAACAGACAGCATGAGACACTTTAAATGTATCTTCCCTTGAAACAATGCATTTGGCAACCCATTAAACTACAAAAAATGTGCTGTGATTCATACTCAAACAGTGTTAGTGAAGTACTAATTAGCATCTATGAGAAGCGTGCACAAGTTCAAAAGATAAACGTATAAGGTACTTGCTAACAGTTTGGGACAGCTCAATGGGCACAAGTGTCCCTTTTGAAAGAGCAGTCCAGAAGAAGTACTGTCTTGTGAAGTACCTTGGCAGAGTCACATAGACAACAAATGAAGGCTGAGAGAATCAAACCATGTACTACAGGAATAATCTCTAACAGCTCCATAGACTTACTCATCTGCATTAAGTGCTAGACAAACAGTGCATTTCACACGTGTACCTAAACAAAGAGCTAAATTAAAAATATATGTTCATAGTTAAAATATTAACATTAAACTCATCTGCTGCATGCCGTCCACTTCATTCATATCTAAATAATAAACACACTGCCAAAATTAAGGAAACTAAGGACCATATTCAAAAAGTAAGGCTCATATGATGATGCTCATGTTTAGTACAATCAATTTCCTTCCCTTTCAGCATAATATCTCTGGTTCGTAGGTAGTTACTAGGCTTGCAATGCAGGGGACCACTGAGGAGCCTAACCCAGATTTCCAGTTAAGTGGCTTACTCAATGATGGTGCATAAATATGAAGCAAAACCTGAAATGTTCTGCAAAACTGGAGACAGATAAGAACATACTACTCTCACTTAAAGTCACTTAAAAAGTTAACAGAGTTTGCATCAACATGTATTTTGAGAAGCACAAAAACTATGAAACTCCAGAGACTGACATTGTCTGACTGTGATCCAGATTGATTTACTAAAATAATAAAATCTAATGGAGGTGAAGGGGTAAGACTGTTGTCTCCTGCACGTAAGATACAGGGTTTGATTCTGAACAAATCACTTAAGTAGCCAACCCCTGTAACTAAGTTATCACACACACACACACACACACACACACACACACACACACACACACACACACACACACACACTCTACCTGTTCAACTTGGTAGTGCAAGTGTGTTATACTAAAGCTACCTGCCATTTCCTGTCCTGTAAATATGGTGTCCTGCTCACATGCTGAAAAAAAAATTCAGTGTGTGTGTTCCTCCTTGCATGATGAAAAAGTGGTTTCCTGGTCCACTTCCACAGACAGACTATCAAGCAGTATTGGAAAACTTCTTCTTTTATCTATCTATTTATTTTTTTAATTTAATGTAGTATGACTGGGTCCCCCCAAGCCAGCACCAGGCCCTAAGCAGCTGCCTAGGTTGCCTAGTGCTGGATTGAGCCCTGCTTGGGAGGTCATATATATGGTGCACTCATACACAGATACTTTGAAGGTTTAAGGCCACTTGTCCACACTAGTAATACTTTGCATTGCACAACCATGTTGCTGTGTGCAAGGGGATACCATTGTCCTGCTCACGTTGTCCTGTAAAGTGGGTGTCTCCTGTTTAGGTGCTGAATTCAACAGGACTCCTAGCTTGTGAAGCCAAGAGACTAAAATCTTCATCTATCTGCTCCACAGGGACTATAGGTAGTGCCTGCTGGGACAGTATAATGGATCTCTGTATAAAATTGATGCCTGTCACCAGTTTGCCAAGCAAATGTGTGATGCCATTGGCATCACTTGATCTAGTGAGCAGTGCAGGCACTAGTAAAGTGATCTGTGGTGGTGTCACCCTGACCTACTCCACCAGTGGAAGACATAGGTTAGTAAGAGGGAGACAACTTTCTGTTGTAAGTGTTCTATGCATGGTCTAGTATTGTACATTCTGCTGTCACCTCTTGTTGTAACTGCCTTCTGTTGTTAGGCAGATTTTGCTCACATGTTCTCTGCAGTATTTCTTGCTGGCTGGGTACATATCATACAGTGTGTACCACCCTCAACAGTGGGACAGTACATTGTCCTACCCTTGTTTTCTAATCCTTGTGTTCTCTGCAGTATTTCTTGCTGGCTGGGTACATATCATACAGTGTGTACCACCCTCAACAGTAGGACAGTACATTGTCCTACCCTTGTTTTCTAATCCTTGTGTTCTCTGCAGTATTTCTTGCTGGCTGGGTACATATCATACAGTGTGTACCACCCTCAACAGTAGGACAGTACATTGTCCTTCCCTTGTTTTCTAATCCTTGTGTTCTCTGCAGTATTTCTTGCTGGCTGGGTACATATCATACAGTGTGTACCACCCTCAACAGTAGGACAGTACATTGTCCTTCCCTTGTTTTCTAATACTTGTCAAGTTGAGCACTTACCGTCTATTTATGTTTTAAAGAAGCTGAAGAAACTGTGTTAAAATCTGATGGCCTAAGAGCATGTGGCAGGTTCTCTAGGCTGCTCAGAAAGTGTAGTTTACAGCTATATGTAATGTAAACTTTGAATAAATTGTTGAATACTAATCTGCTGCATGTTTGCCTCTTTTATTTTTTCTCCTTGTATACAAGGTCAGCTGTGGTGCAGGACAAGGTAAAACGGCAGCCATCAAGGTCTATACTGGCCAATGTGCCTGCTGCTGCTTGGTTACAGGCAGTCCCCAGGCTTGCCTTTCTGCAGGGGAACAAATGTCACCCTGGAGAAGTTGACTTGAAGGGCTCATTGGTCCCCTCAGCGGTCATTTCTTAAGAGGTGGAGTGGAGGACTCACCTCTGACAGTAACTAAGAGAAGTACCCCATGGGTCACCAACTGACAGGTGTGGCAGCTGATGAGGACAGAGTTGTGTTAGCAGCAAGACCCTGCATTGGCACCTTGGATCATATCCTTGTCCAGTTCATTGAGTTGCATGGTTAGCCAATACCATAAATTGGGGTATCAGATGAGGCACTTTCCCATGATAACACCCATGGAGGTGACTTACATCCATGTGGATCCCCTTCTGCATCATTCAGGCAGGCCTTTATATCTCTCTCTCTTTCCCATCATCTTTTTCCCTTCCTTATATGTCCCTTCCTCTACCCTGTTTGTAGTCTAATTCTCAACGAGTAGTTTTCTACCTACTGTAAGTGTCCATGTCTCTACCCCCTTGTGTCAGTACCTTCCCTGTCAGTTTGTCTGCAATGGATTTTTGTTTATCTTCTGCATCTTTCCCTGTACCCTCCTTCCTCCCTGCACATGCTACTTGCTCTCTTCCTCCTTTGTTCTTATTAAAAAAAAAGAAAAAAATGACCAGCTGCCCAACAAAAGAAAAAGAAAAACAAAAAAGCCCTTCTTTCCCTAGCTATTTTCCTACTACATTGCTTTCTATGTATTTTTCTGCTTGTTCTTTCCTATTTCAGACTTCACTATCGCCCCTTTGCTCCACATTTATATAATAATATGACTTTTCAGTTTACCGTGGTGGCCTTGTATGAGCTGCTGTTACATCTCCGTGTTGCAGTTATGATGTACTGCATTGCTCATGTAAATATGAATAGCACTGGGCATGTCACTTCTGTGAGGCTTTCACTTTGGTCATGTGACCACCCATAATGTAGCAACTTTGGCAGTGTGATTACAGCATCAGGCTATAGCAAGTTAAATCCTCAATGTTATTTAGTACGGTACTTATCAATAAAGTTTAATGCACTTACTGTTATAGTATGGTATTCTTTTATTTTAGTATTTGTATGGATGAGTAGCAGTTCTAGTATGTGTTTATTGTTTATTACATGTTTTAATCATAACCATAAATCTTTCTTAAAGATCATTAGAGAAAAAATTAATCGATCATAGCTTTCACACTAACCTGGAATATATGAACACACACATACAAAAAACAATTTATTTTATATTAGTGCATCTTTTCAATGCAGTGTTACTACCATATCATTACACTCTCAGTAGTAATGACTTTACCCTTATAAAGGAGTAATGATGCTCATACAGAAATTAAATATTTTTAAAGAGATTGCCATCTAATTGACCCAATTACTTAGTGAGCAAAATAAACAGAAAGACAGAAAGAGAGAGGTAAGACAGGAGTAAACCGTTCAGATCTGTAACATGAACAAATATGAAGCAAACCTTTGTATCTCCTAGCAGTGGGAGGTGAAAACTATATATATGCCAGACCATCTTATTAATTATTTAGATAGCCCCTCCTCTTACTCCTCCCTTGTAGGCCTAGATTGTAAATATTAATAAGTAGTTTTAGTTTCAGGTAAGGACACATTTTATTGTAGGACAGGACAAATGTATGTTACACTGGTTGCGATATTGCTGGATGGTTTGAGATTTGCCAGAGAAAAAAAAAAAAACATTCTCAGAGATTGTACTGCTCTGTAGCAGAAGTACCAGATGTTTGCATTTCAGAAAAGAACAGTCTGTGTTGGTGTCTGTAACACAATCTGAACAATGAAGCTTGAGGTAAGAAATATGTAGACGAGCTAGTGTTTTGTGGGAAGATGTTTATTAATGTTTAGCACTGCATTCTGAAGAGCAGTGGTCTCTATCCCTGGACACAGCAGTATGTGGACTGTATCCCTGGACACAGCAGTATGTTGTCTGTATCCCTGGACACAGCAGTATGTGGTCTGTATCCCTGGACACAGCAGTATGTGGTGTCTATCCCTGGACACAGCAGTATGTGGTCTGTATCCCTGGACACAGCAGTATGTGGTTTGTATCCCTGGACACAGCAGTATGTGTCAATGAGTAAAGCATGAAGAAAATCATCTCTGAAGCTGGGTGTGAGGAATACTTGGTACATGTATAGCCTTGCTGCTGCAGAAGGGAGTTAATGTTCTTTAAAAAAAACATGCTTTTGATATTCAGATGCTGCATTCTTATCAATAGCAGTCTGTAGTTTGTATTCCTAAATGTAGCAGTCTATGCTGCTGAATGAAACAGAGCCTGAAGTTAGAGACAAGCCATGCTAATCCCTTATCACTGCACCACATACTAGCTCATTTTTATAGGGGCATCATTTTGCTCAATATAAGGGCACCAAATGTCCCAGTCTCAAACACATAAACAAACTTAAAAATGCAAGTAAGTCAGCAGTGAGGAACAAAGATAACTGCCCAAACAGATTATAAAAATGAGTACTGGTTTAACTAAACACCACTAATGTCATTATTTTAGTATTCACTTTGCAGTGCTAAATCAGTAAAGGAAATATGGCACAGCAAAAAGTGCAGTTATGAGTCAGTCTCAAAGTGTGTGCGTGTGTTGGGGCGGAGGGACGTGCAGCAATTTGCAAGTTGTTTCATAATTCCAAAAATCCTGGGGTGCACTCTTGATTGCACTTTTGCAGCCTAGCAAAGAAAACTAGCACTCTGTAGGTAAATATTATAGCAATAACCGACGCCTGGGTGTGGGTAATGCTGGATTTACCACAGTTGGCATGGTTTGGTCACGAGGGCGAAGCCCGAGGGACCAAACAAAGCCAACTGTGGATAAATCCAGCATTACCCACACCCAGAAGTGGGTTATTGCTATTATACAATGACATTATTTAAGAAAAAAAAGAATTAATTTTCTTAAATAATGGCATTGTATAATGCCTCCTTGCTGCCCTTCCGCAAGAAAGCAAGATCTCCGTTGCTTTTTACAAACTGTTTCACTATGTTAAATGGGTTTAACATAGAGAGACAGCTTTAAAATAAGCAACGGAGCCGTTGCTTTTTTTAAAGCTGTCTCGCTATGTTAAACCCATTTAACATAGCGAAACAGTTTGTAAAAAGAAACTGTTTCGCTATGTTAAATGGGTTTAACATAGCGAGACAGCTTTAAAAAAAGCAACAGAGCCATTGCTTTTTTAAAAGCTGTCTCGCTATGTTAAACCCATTTAACATAGCGAAACATTTTGTAAAAAGCAACGGAGAAAGCAAGATCTCCGTTGCTTTTTACAAACTGTCTCACTATGTTAAACTTGTTTAACATAGCAAGACAGCATTAAAAAAAGCAACGAAGAATGTCTGTTGCTTTTTTAATGCTGTCTCGCTATGTTAACAAGTTTAACATAGCGAGACAGTGTGAAGCAATGGAGATCTTGTGTTCTCCATTGCTGTAAAAAAAAAAAAAAAAAAAAAAAAGAGTTATAGTAATGGAAAAAGTCCGGGTGACCGGAATTTTTTCCATTACTATAACTCTGATTTACAACGTGCACGCTGACCAATCAGCATGCAAGTTTTTTGAATATTAATGGGGGGTCATTGTATAATGTTTGTGCTTTTCAGCCCTGCATTCTGAGCACCAGCAAAACTCTACACTAGTTGGTGCTTTGACTGATGCAGGGCATGAGACTGAAACTGGAATTAAGGGATTGTAAACTCTCACAGTGCTGCTGTCATGGAGCTGGTGGATTGTGATAGGATATATGGTAGTCTGTGGTAGGGTACATGGTGGACTGTGGCAGGGTATATGGTAGTCTGTGGCAAGGTTTTCTTAGGATTCTGATCCTGTAATCAGCACAGTGACAACTTGTATTGCTGAACACAGTATCTGCTATTAGCAACTAAATCCTAGGGGTATAACCAGGGTTTTGGAAACGTACACCAGCTTATACACACTAGAGTGTGTCATCTTCCAGAATGTAGCTTCCCTTATCAAAGTGTAGTGCCCTTACTCCATACATGCTTTTGGAGCTCTTTTCAGATATGCATTTTGCCTCAAACAGTTTGTACAGCAACTTAAAAACTGAGCTGATAGAAGTTGTCGTGACTGAACAGCTGCGGCTATGATAACTCTTCCAAGGTACCATAAAACTTAAAGAGCATATACTGAAATGTACTTGACATATTCTTGCTACACTCTTGACAGACACCTAATCAGAACCATAAAAGTGAATGTGAAGGATACTGAGCAAACACAACACTGCTGCTGGAGAGAAATCTGTATTCTGCAGGAATGTCTTCTGTATGTTTCTAACACAACAATCTGAACAGTAGTAACCTGTATCCTTCGGCACAGTAGCTTGTGGTGTCTGAGGCTGTTCAGAACAGTGGAGCTGAAGTTAAAGGAATGCTAACTTTGAATATTACATTCAGTATTGAGGATTCGGTCAGGCTAAAGCTTTACTTGCAACTCAAGTTTAAAAGTCAGTTACACATTAAGGAGAATATGTGTATAGATTTACCACTATTGTTTTATTTTACCCTTATATTTTTGTGATTTAATGGTTTGAAATGCATGCACTTTGATGAAAGACTTAAACATTTTAGGGATAATTAACATCTAATAATATATGCAGATTATGCCACTGTGATTCTTGCCAAATGCATCTCACTCCCAAAGGTTTTGAACAACTGGACATTAAAGGGCACCAGGATGAGAAGGGGAAAGTCCACAACTGCACTTTTTGTTAATGGGGGGCTACTTACTCCAGCTAAGTGTTGAGGAAAAGGCTGACCAGATTTTTGGAAGAAGACACTTCTCAGAGACCCACTCATATGAGCATAGACCAGAAGGTCTTATCAGGCAAACTTAATAAAATTATTTTTCCGGGTGGCTTGAGAAATTGGCGTGGTAGGAGGAAGAGGTTGATTTTATATGTATGTGTAGGGACTTCAGTAAAGTCTTTAATACTGTAACACACAGGAAACACCTTAGCAAGCTAAAATGGTTTGAGGAGGCAGAAAAATGATCAGACAGGTGAAAAAGAGGTTAGAAACCGGGGTCTCTGTTAACTTTTAGAGGAGCTACTCTCAAAAACAAAGAGGTATTGAGCATTGGTGTACTTTAGTGATCAGCCCTGAATTGCATGTACTTCTCAAGGAGTTCATATTGAATATAACACTGAGCATCAAGGACAGGACTGGACTCTTAATGGATGGCACTATGGGGCAAATTTGAGCAACAGAGCATATGGTCTGATTACAGACCTGAAAGGCTAGTAGGCTGGGTTAATAAGTGGACTGATGTTCAGAGTTTCTGTAACCAATCCGCCCCAAGATACCTTGGGCATATTTTACCATAGCCTTATAAATAAAAAAACAAAAAAATACCCCATAAAATTAGGGTTGTACCTTGGTCTTGAGACAAAATTACAAATACCAGATGTGAATTAAAAATGTGAAACCGTATCACGTCAGCAATATATACATCAGTCCACTTCTTTTTATCCTCATTATTTGTTCTGAACATCTCTTTATTTTTCTCTCCTACATGGACTGACTCCTCAGATTGCTGTAGTCTTGTATCCTGAATTCCAGAGATATCATCTGTAGTATCAAGTTTAATAGGGGTTGAGGAATCATTACTAGCAAAGGGCATCTTCTATCCTAAATTAATTTTATTTGTACATTGCACCTTGTCAGCCCAGTCATTATTAGAAGTAACAACAGCTTTCCAACCTGTGGCAGTTGCACAAGTACAGCCGTATTCAATAAGTCGAGATTTGCTATCAATATCCGTAAGTATATTGTCCAACTTTTTGACAGGAGGAAAACAAGTCTCCAATGTTATCTTGTGTTACTTTTGTATATAAGGCATTTACTGCTTCAATAAATTAAGAATGACAAACGTACTTAAAGAATCCATTCTCAGTGACAATTACAGAATTTAAAAAGAAACAGAAATATCTTGTACCTGTGTTTAAATCTTTCCACAGTTTTTAGCATGCAGTTTATCTAATTTGTGTTCTATGTACTTTTTTGTTTGCATCAGTTAACAAAAATATGTGCCTGGATCTGTAGCCACTTAGCAGAAATATCCATATCATAGTGTCCCTTGGGCAAAGGCCTGGTAGAAGCTGCTTATTTGTAGTATTGGCATATCATGTACCCTGTCAGGATGCTAGATACAGTTTGTAGGGATGATTCTATCTGCACTGCAAACGAGCTACAAACTGATAGAATGATGACCTGCCTGGATGTGTATGCCATCCCCTGTGGCCAGGAAATTGTCTTGTGCAGTTTGGGGCACCTTCACTTTCTATGATCATTAGGTATACTACCTTATGGATTACTTGCATGGTGATGTGACATTCCTGAGGGTTATCATCATAAAATGCTGTGTACTCACCAACATGTCCCAACATCCAACCAAGAACTGCACTCAGTCAGTCTTGGATGCTGGTGACTAGGACATATCTACAACCTGTAGGTTGTAGGTTGGTGCCATCCAAACTGTCCTTTTGCAGTCAAGTTTGAAAGACACATATCAGAAATATGGTGCATAGTGCTTTGCTAACTCTGCTATAATATGTATAATAGCTACATCCAATGAAGATTACAGCAAAATATAACCACAGAGTTTTAATGAGAGGCATAACATTGCCCTGTATTAAGCAAAAACACACACTAAAATCAGCCTGCAATATTTCCAATATTTAAAATACACAACAGCCTATGGCAGCTGATAAAGTGTTTTACTAGTTAGTGCACAGTGTACACGTTACATTGCAGGTTTTAATAAACACCATTTACATCAAGTTCTTTTAAATCAGAACGATGAAAACTTCTAATAGGTTCCCTCAGAGTATCACTGACATCAAATGGAAGTGCAACAGTGGTGCAACAGCACTTATTTTCATTTCATCCTGCAGCTTTTACCATACATGTTGCAATTAAGTATGCAACCAGCACTATGTGCAACTCATTTTCAGAATTACTACATAAAACACACCTCTTTTATCAACACAAATGGGGTCTTTTCAGAAGGGGTATGTGTGTCCTCCTTTATTGTCCATGTGGTGGTTTGCCTTCCACATGTTCCTTACATATGTATACTAATCACATGGTCAGTCAATCATAGGAATGTACACAGCAACATAACCAGTGTTTCTACACTGCACAATTCATTTTTTGGCAAACTATCATCCACTACTACTGTTACAGTAATAAAAGCCACATTCATACTATCATCATCATTTAACATATTATTTTTTTTTCAAACTTCTTTCCTTCTGGGATGTTGTGTGTTTTCTTGCCTCTAGTGTTGCCATCCACCATCCCCAAAACTTATCCCATTGCAGTGTCTCCTATTTGGCCACTGTAAAAAAAGTCTGGACCAACTGTAATCCATCTCAGTCTTACCGTCCACTGGGTAATGTGGACATCTATAAGTATCCAGCAACCATTTTAACCCCAAACCTTATCCTACTGCAGGCTCGCCTATTTGGCCACCGTAAAAAAATGTCTAGATCAACTGTAATCCTTCTCAGTCCTGCCATCCACCAGGTATTGCAGACATCTATAAGTATCCAGCAACCACTTTAAGTATGTGTAGTTGATATTAGCAAAGTATTTTTCTAGCAATCAGGCTATATTGGTGATTAATAGTTTGTTAGCTTTCACAAAGTATACTGCCAAACTGTGCTTATATCTTACCCTGATAGCAGCTGTAGGTAAGCATAAATACTGTTGTAATTGCTACTAGTAGTGTCTTCAGCAAGTTTGCAACCTGCAATATTGGACTTTAAAATTGTTAACCATGTTTTCTAAATGTCCTACTCAAACATGCCTATACAACTAATTGGTAGAAGTTATTAATAGATATAAGTATTGTTGTACCTACAAGCAGCAGAGTTTTTTTTGTTCAACCAAACTTGCTTTATTTTCCCATCTACTGCTGTTCACTATCTAACCCACCATTTTTGTCTTTATAGCCCCAAACCTTATCCTACTGCAGTCTCTCCTATTTGACTACCATAAATAAAGTCTGGGCCAACTGTAATCCATCTCAGTCCTGCTGTCCACCGGATATTGCGGACATATATAAGTTTCCTGCAACCACTTTAACTACATGCTATCCCACCCTCAGGTAAGGTGTTTTGTAATAATCGGTAATACTTACTGGGTGGTTGTTACTGTAGCAGTCAGGGAACCCAGCAGCCTAGAAAAACCTATCCTGTGTTCCTGTTTTTCCCACTTTAAATCTTAATACCCTCCCCACCTTACCGTACTTTTTCCTAAGCCTTTTACTTTGCACTCCTGTTGTCTTGCTCCAAACCTTGCTTTCTAGTACCCCCATCTTCATTCTGTTTTTGTCTGCATCCTGTTAACTCCTAATTGATGTCTAGTGCAGGTGCAACATATTTTGAGCATGAGAGGCATACTTTCTTAACCCCCAACTCTTAATTTTTACTGTCTCATTCCAGCCACTTTTTCCCTAGTTTCTTCTCTAGTTAACACCCCCCACTGTACCTACTCCTTCCTCGTACTATTCCTAACTTTCCTAGCTGTCTGATTGTCTTCTTGGGCGATTTCCTGACCTGGGTGTAGGCCCCGCTCTACTCCTCTACCTGACCCCCATTCCCACCCACCCCAATATCCTGTAATTTATACTTAGCCAAACCACTCCCATCCATAATCTCTTCCTATCTCATAGCCAGTCCACTAACTCCATCAATTGCTCAATTATATTTCCCTCCTCCCACCTAGCTCAGCTTATTACTCACACCTGTTAACACACATTTCCTTTCTCACCATACACTACAAGACATTAACTCTTTCCTCCCATCTTTACTCCTATCTTATTTGCTACATTACTGTATTGCCATCACTTCCTGTTCTGTTTCACCATATTATCTATAACCACCAACTCCTATCACCTACCATTTCTTAACATACATACTAAACCCCCACTGACATTCTTCCTACAATAGATACTTTTACTACTTTATTTGCTTCTGTACCAATTATTCTCCCAACCCTTCTTCCAGTGAAATACTTTCAATCATGCCCTCCTTAAAGCTATTCTTCCTATACTCAGCTACTTTAGCCCTACTATCCCTGGCCACACATTTGTCATCATACCAGTCTCTCCAACTTATCAATTACTCCTCTCCATCTTCTCCCATTAATACTGCCCTTGGTCAGAGCAACTCATCCATTCTCATCTCTCCTCATCTATTTCTCCACTTTCAAACAGAGTTCTTCTCCCTAAGGTACTTCCAAGTTCATAGCCCCACTAATAAACTTTATTTATACAACAAACGTATCTCCAAAATAAGATTTCTTATCCTGAACTCACCCAAATTAAACTTCAATCTGACATCCATCCCAACCCAGGCCCTTTTACTACCACTCCACATAACCAATCTACTAGTCCAAACCCAGGGAGTACTATTCCCTCAACACCTACCTTACCACAAAAAAAAACATATGTCAGATCTTCTCTTTATAAATGTCAACCTTAGAAGCCTCCTCCCTAAAGCTAATGTTTATCCCCCAGGCATTGCTATTGTAACAGAAACTTGGCTTAAACCCCATATTATACCTGAAGAAATACTCCTTAATCGGTATAGCATCATTAGAAAGGACATATTACGTAAATGTGGTGGAGGTATAGCCATCCTATACAAAGAAAACCTCAAAGTAGTTCAACTCAGCACTAGCCCACCTAACCTCCCTAACTCTGAAATCCTAACTGCCAGGCTTGATATAAATCAACACAAATCAATCATTATCATAGCTATCTAACTCCCTCCTGCTAACAGTCTACAAAACATTGAAAATACACTGAAATGGGCTTCCACTAGCTTTAACCAGGAAACAGTAATACTAGGTGACTTTAACCTGGACTGGCTCACATGCTGCTCTAATACACCAACAAACTTTATAAACCTATATAATGTCCAACAAAATATACAACTCCCTACACACATAGATAAGCATACGACTTGGCATTCCACCTTTTATTGGATTCTAACAAATAAAACTAGCATCAACTATGAGTCTAGCTGCCTACCAGACACTTTAAGTGATCACTACCCAGTATACCTAATAAGAAAAAAACTCAAACAACTTTGGTAATATCACTTACCGCTACATCCAAAATAAAAAAACAATTCTTACTATCTACCTTCCAGACTCTCTTAAAGCAACAAAACTGGGCTCCCCTAAAACCCTACAAACTAGGTCATGCAGTTCAATACTTTAATGACATTTTCCTACAAATCTTAAATAAACTTGCCCCACCGAGAAAAATTTGTTCTAAAACCAAAAAACTCCCATGGTTAACAAAAGAAACAATGCAACTACTTAGACTAAGGGACAAAGCATGGTCCCTCTATCTTTCTAACATAAGTCATGATAATCTCATCACCTTCCAACAACTTAGAAATTAAGTTAAGAAACAAATCAAATTAAACAAAAAACATACTTTCAAACTTACCAGCTAAAATATCAAACAAATCCACAAAACTTTTGGCACTCAATCAACCACCTACTAAAACCGGGAAAACCCACTACCCAAGTCCCAACTAGCAGTAGTACTATAGATCCTATCAAATCCCAGTTCAACTCCCACTTTATTAACTCAGTAACCTCCTTACTACATAACACTTCTACCCCACCTCTGTCTGTACCCACTCCATCCGATCCACCACAAACCCTATTTAAACTAGAACCCATTCATACAAGCTATATACAACACTTACTATCTAAAATAAAGCCATGTACTCTCGCCACTGACCAATTACCAGGTGAGTTTCTAAAATTAGCTGCCCCATCTATTTCATACCCCATATCAATCCTAATTAACTGCTCTATTGCTGAACAATATGTACCTGCCATACTCTCATACTTAGCAAAAATCCTAGAAAAGTATGTCCACAAACAAATAATTGATTACTTCCAAAAACACAACCTCCTATCTGTTACACAACATGGTTTTTGACCAAAACACAGTACTAGTACAGCCCTCATTAGCTTTACCAACTCTATAAACCACTTTAAAAATAACAACCAACTTGTCACTGGTACCTCTCTTGACATGTCAAAGGCCTTTGACACCATATCACATCAAATCCTCCTAAACAAACTTGCCAACTACAACCTTTGCCCTGAGGTACTAAATTGGTTCTAAAGCTACCTCTCAAACAGGCAGCAAGCTACCCTATGGGACAATAAACTTTCCCCCCACCTTCCTATCTCTGTAGGAGTCCCCCAAAGGATCAATTCTAGTACCACTACTCTTTAAAATCTTTACCAATGACCTTTATAACAGCTGCTAGTCCAGCCAATATTATTCAATACGCAGACGTCTCCTCGCTCATTTGCTCAGCACCTACAATTGAGACACTTCAAGAGAAGACCCAGACTGCCTTTACCAACATTGAAAAATACCTAGCAGCCCATCAACTGATACTAAATCCCAATAAAACTAAGAGTATGGTCTTTTCAAATCCTTCCTCACTAGCCAATAGCCAATCTCTCCCTATTTTCTCTTCCAATGGCACTGAAATAGAACCAGTTGAACACACTAAACTTCTTGGGGTTACCATAGATAATGCACTGAAATTTTGACAGACATATAGCCCAGACTGTTAAAAAAGCCCATATTAAACTTTGCACACTCTACAGAGCTAAACCCTATCTTTCAGACCACACTAGACTGGCTACAGCAATATCCCACTTATTATCCTCACTTCTGTATTGTTCTCAAATTTTCACAAACCTCTGTAAAACAGAACTAAACAAACTTGAATCCTGCTATAACAAGATTGCCAAATTTTGCAACTAACCAACCCCAAAAAACACATCATTCTACTGCCCTCAAACAACTAGATTGGTTAGCACTCCCAAACTTACTCATGCTAAACCATTTACTAACTTCCCACACAGTAATTTATAAACCTAATCACTGCCCAGTCCTAACTAACCTTGTCCAACCCTACAAAAACCTTAACTCTCTTAGGTCAGCAGACAAAGTAAATAAAGCTCATAACTCTCATGGTGACTCCTTATACTGCCAGAAGATTGCAAAAGTCTGGAACTCACTCCCTCAACGAATATTGATCAAACATGATACTTTAAGCAGAAACTAAAACAATATCTATTATCACACTGGTTATGCCCATGCCTTCCTCCAGACTAACCTTTACACCCCCCCTCCCAATTTTTCTCGACTACTCTGGCCACAGCTTTAAAAATATTGTGATGAAGGCCCCCCGCACCACATAATTGCTAAAAATATATATATATATTTTTGTAAACTGTTAATGCTTATATACTTTTCCTGACTTGTAATTTCATTGTATGCTATTCACTATGTCTTTAGGCTATTTTACTATGTTTTATGTCTTATTTTATAATACCTGTATGTCTATGTAACTTGAAACTTTATGCTATTGTATTACAATGTTCATTTGAGCTTTTCTCCCCGGGTGTCCACTGAAAAAGGACTTGTCCAAGAGACATTACCCAGTAAACAAATGTAAATACATACATAAATAAAGAAATAAACAAATAAATAAATAAAATAGATTACCGGCTATCAGCCAAGCTACATGATACCAAACTTAACCAAAACTCTTGTAACTCTTACAGTCCTTTAGAAGACTTCCAAATGTAGTGTCTTTTCTGTTTAACAGAAGAATTACAAGATTGATAACAACAAATATTGTGCTGAATTCAGGGAAGAAATACTAAAGTATTTAGCAAGGTAAGCATGAAATTTACAAGCCTTCTTAGATCGCAAGATAGTAGTACCTGTTTTCTGTTCATCAAAAAAAAAATCGGTTAAAATTATCATTGGAGAAAAACAATATATGTAGTAAGGAAAATTAAGCAGTAGAAAAAAATCCTTCGGACAAAGGTAAATATATATTAGAGTGCATATTCATGTAGAGAGTTTTAATTCAATGAAAAAATCATTGTAAGTCGTTTCGGCAACCCTAAGGGAACAAAGTGTAACATGGGTTCAGAAGAAATGAGTAAATCTGTTTCTGTTCCTTTTCTAGGTACATGCACCTAGGGAACAATCACTGACGTGTGTGTGTGTGTGTGTGTGTGTGTGTGTGTGTGTGTGTGTGTGTGTGTGTGTGCGTGTGTGCATGCACGCATGTAAATTTGTGTACATATATGGATAGATAGATATAGCTATAGATGTACGATTGTAAACCTTTGGTGCTGTGTAATCTTAAAATTAGAGGTTACATGAGATGCTGTTCAGGAGCAAATGTCAGGGGCAGAGGGGCCCAGGCCTATTGTCCAAGTGTTTTTTCTATCATAATGTGGAATGGCACTTACTGGGATGTTTGAACACGTGTATCCACAGTTTCTGTAATGCCGAACTGAAAGTGTTCAGATTTACTTCGGCAAATGTGGGTGTGCATTCACTGATATGAAGTCAAGCTTATGAATGGAGATTGCAGTATAGTGCGGATTGGGAAATTTACATTTTTCCTCACTGTAATGCGATCTCGGAATTGGTGTGTATAATATGCAGAGGGTGTGGGGTGAGCAGCCGCACACATGGGGTTGCTTGCCCCACTGCAAAATGTAAATGCAAACACAGACTTTTGATTCCAGAAGTTGGGGAGTTCGAATGTCGAACATTGTGGTTATCACGTTCGACATGTTGACAGTTCAACATTGCCATTTTCAAGGTATTGATTTCAATATTTTAGCTAAAAATTTTGTGAAACTGTACCAAGCTATATTGCTACCTTTCTGGCTGTTGCAGTTAAAATTTGTTCTCTAACTACAAAGGTGGAAGTCCTTTGATGTTTCATTTTCTCTACCACCTCACTGGATGTGAGGGGGTAGGGAATTAATACTGGGACAGACTGCTTTGACTTCTGTGATGGTCTTGAAAATGGCTGCTGTTACTAAAACTTTCTAAACTGTGAAAGAAATTTCCACCTGGACCTCTGCTTGTAGATGTCCACGACTTGTAGCTAGAGGTGTTTTTATTTCTGTTGTGGAGACAATCGATATATCAGCTGCTTCTTTAATGGGATGTGGCTGTTACACTTTAAGACTGTTCATTTATGGGGACGTAGCTGTATCAGTCAGATATTATACAGTGGGAGTAGCTATGGTAATGGTCTCCCAGTGCCTGGACATCCAGGAATTAAACATCACTTCTATGGGTTTCTAGGGTTTCTCCTGTAGTCATTGTAGATTACATAGTAAAATGTTAAAGATTACAATGTTTTATGAAAGGCAGCTCATGATTCTGGAATCCCTTCAAGAATTCAAATTCACTTGCTATGTGTCATAAAAAATAAACAAAAAAAACCTCCACATCCCTGTTCTCTTTGTTAAAGCTATGAGGAGTATCAGGTCTACACTGACCAGATCATGCTTCCCCTACCCAAGAATAGATAGGCTGAACTGCTGAAACTTGATGCGCCTAAAACATTGCCTGTGCCTGTCATTCCATCTTTTGAGGATGCACACTGAGCTGCCCCAAGATCCTGATTAACAGACACCTGCTCCTAAAAAGCAAGATCTCACAAGATTCATGAGCTGCGGAAATTCCTATACAACAATCCTGTCACTGAGCTTACCCTGGCTGAACTTGCTGCTTCAAAGAAGGGCTAAGAAAACTTAAGATTTTAGTATTGCATAACAACCGAAAAGAGATTTGGTAAAAGGATTTATACTTCTACAGACATGTTTATTAGGAAAACACTGAGAAAAGAGATGTGTCATCCATGTTTTTCAACCACTAGACAAAGCTACTTCTTTTCAGCCAGCTGACATAGTGTACTTCCGGTGGGTTTGATGCCTGCTTTACAGCTGCTAGTTCAGGTGCTTCTTTTGCATAGACATGCATAACTTCAGAATCCAGTTATTTCTTGGTAGCATTATCAGCATCTCCTGGATGCCACATTTGCATAAAGCAGCAGGCCTGGAAGTAGAAGGAGCAAGAGCAACAGCAAAACCAGCTACCTTCCCAGCAGAATACACTTCAAAGGTCTACTCAGCAGGAGGTCTTTCCCATAACGTGTTCAGTCTGGTCCCACATTCACTTGTTCCTTAAGAGGAATATTTACTTTTTTTTTTCAACTCTGGCTGGCAGCTAATTTTGAGGGTTAAGGCTTGCTGTGCCTTACCAGTAACCAGGACTCTGATAGGGATTAGGTTCCCAAATATTTGTGTGACCTACTGTCCTGTGGCCTTTCTTATTCCTCAATAATAGTTTATATTGTGACTACTTCAGCACGTCTGCCCATGAGTCTGTCAATGACCTATTTGTTTCTTATTAAATAATCTTTGAAAATGGTTTACATATGAGGCCACCTAGAAAGAAGGTGGTTTGTATGCATTAACTTTGTGCCGGAAAAAAACTAACCATATCTCTATCTGAACTTTATGTGGCAGATTTATAGTTCATTACATGGAAAACTGTTCTTATTACTCTGGCATCTGCAAGAACAGCATCTGTTTCTAAACGGCTGTCCTCAGCTATTGCTTTTTGTTATTCTCATCATGGCAAATCGATTCCAGACAGTATCAACGCACACTTTATAAGAGTTTTATCATCTATGATGGTGTACTGGAAATGGGCAGATTCTGAAAGCATTCTAGAGACAGCTATTTGGTCCACTGTACATACATTTACAAAGCATTACACAATGGTTTCCTTCTCCAGATCAAGAGACAGTTTTGAAAGGGCCATTCTCCAGGGTGTCCTGGATGCTTCCCCTTCCCCCTAAGCTTTGATGATCAACTCGAATAGCCAAAGACTACTACATCAGAGGGAATGGTGACCATAGTACAGCTGTGTAACAACTTACATAACATTAGATGTTTGAATTCCACACTGCTGCAGTAACTGCATACACCTTGTCTTTCCTTTACATAATTGTTTTTTTGAGGGATATAAAATACCTTTGTGTTTATGTCTGAACAGAGGTTCAGGTCTTCAGAATATGGTTGTTTGCTGTTTTTCTACATGCAAGAAATTCCTAAAGTCACTTCATTCTGTTTGCTGTTTATCTGATTAGTGCTGGCCTGTTAGCAGCCAGAGGGAAGGGAAGATGCGGGAGGGAGCTAGAACTTTTGAAGCCAAGTGTTGCTTCCTAGGCAGGAAACAATCTAATCAGCTAAAGGCTACTGTAGTGGTATGGAATTTGAACATCTCCTGTTATGGTAAGTTCTTACATATTGAACCATCCATTATTCCTCTTGGAAGATGTTTCATAGCAATCATAGCGCAAGGGACCTCATTGTCAAAAATCTGTATCGAAGTGAAAGCACAACCACCTTCAGATATGTAGGCCTTTGGCTGGAGCAATCTCTTAAGCTTCCACCACTACACAAGAAAAAAAAAGCCAAAATAAACTCCTTTCTCTTTTGGGCCTAGTAAGTCTCACCTTTCCACTACTCAAAAATGGAGCAACTCTTGGTAAAGGAGTACTTCTCACCCATCTAAATTAAATATGCCCTACTGATTTTTACCACAGCCACCAATCACGCTTCAAACTACCTTGAATTCCATTTGTTGTTTCATCACCAAATTTCCACCAAAGGAACATCATGACCTTTTCTTGGGTGATATAATTTGGCTTCCCTTTCAACAAGGAGCAAACCTCCTTCTAGGGACACAACTCTACAAGCTACTCTTCCATATTTCTTTGACCTATTAGCAGAGAAATGCCATGAAAGAAATACATAAATAAATAAATAAATAAATAGATTACTAGCTATCAGCCAAGCTACATGATACCAAACTTAACCAAAACTCTTGTAACTCTTACAGTCCTTTAGAAGACTTCCAAATGTAGTGTATTTTCTGTTTAACAGAAGAATTACAAGACTGATAACTACAAATATTGTGTTGAATTCAGGGAAGAAATACTAAAGTATTTTGCAAGGTAAGCATGAAATTTACAAGCCTTCTTAGATCACAAGATAGTAGTACCTCTTTTCTGTTCACCAAAAGAAAAATCGGTTAAAATTATCATTGGAGAAAAACAATAGATGTAGTAAGGAAATTTAAGCAGTAGAAAAAATCCTTCTGACAAAGGTAAATATATATTAGAGTGTATATTTATGTAGTGAGTTGTAATTCAATGAAAGAAATCATTGTAAGTCGTTCCGGCAACCCTAAGGGAACAAACTGTAACATGGGTTCTGAAGAAATGAGTAAATCTGTTTCTGTTCCTTTTCTAGGTACATGCACCTAGGGAACAATCACTGACTTGTGTGTGTGTGTGTGTGTGTGTGTGTGTGTGTGTGTGTGTGTGTGTGTGTGTGTGTGTGTGTGTGTGTGTACGTGTGCGTGTGCGTGCGCATGTGCGCATGTAAATTTGTGTACATATATGGATAGATAGATATAGCTATAGATGTACGATTGTAAACCTTTGGTGCTGTGTAATCTTAAAATTAGAGGTTACATGAGATGCTTTCGGGAGCAAATGTCAGGGGCAGAGGGGCCCAGGCCTATTGTCCAAGTGTTTTTTCTATCCTAATGTGGAATGGCACTTACACAAAACTGGGATGCTTGAACGAGTGTATCCACAGTTTCTGTAATGCCGAACTGAAAGTGTTCAGATTGACTTTGGCAAATGTGAGTGTTCATTCACTGATATGAGGTCATCTTATGAATGGAGATTGCAGTATAGTGCAGATTGGGAAATGTACTTTTTTCCTCACTGTAATGCGATCTCGGAGAAGGTGTGTATAATATGCAGAGGGTGTGGGGTGAGCAGACGCACACATGGGGTTGCTTGGCCGACTGCAAAATGTAAATGCAAACACAGACTTTTGATTCCAGAAGTTGGGGAGTTCGAATGTCGAACATTGTGGTTATTACGTTCGCCATGTTGACAGTTCAACATTGCCATTTTCAAGGTATTGATTTCAATATTTTAGCTAAAAATGTTATGCATTTCAACATTATGATAGTAAACTGTACCAAGCTATATTGCTACCTTTCTGGCTGTTGCAGTTAAAATTTGTTCTCTAACTGCACAGGTGGAAGTCCTTTGATGTTCCGTTTTCTCTACCACCTCACTGGATGGGAGAGGGTAGGGAATTAATACTGGGACAGACTGCTTTGTTTTCTATGATGGTCTTGAAAATGGCTGCTGTTACTAAAACTTTCTAAACTGTGAAAGAAATTTCCACCTGGACATCTGCTTGTAGATGTCCACGACTTGTAGCTAGAGGTGTTTTTATTTCTGTTGTGGAGACAATCGATATATCAGCTGCTTCTTTAATGGGACGTGGCTGTTACACTTTAAGACTGTTCATTAATGGGGACGTAGCTGTATCAGTCAGATATTATACAGTGGGAGTAGCTATGGTAATGGTCTCCCAGTGCCTGGACATCCAGGAATTAAACATCACTTCTATGGGTTTCTGGGGTTTCTCCTGTGGTCATTGTAGATTACATAGTAAAATGTTAAAGATTACAATGTTTTATGAAAGGCAGCTCATGATTCTGGAATCCCTTCAAGAATTCAAATTCACTAGCTATGTGTCATAAAAAATAAACAAACACCAAACCTCCACATCCTGTTCTCTTTGTTAAAGCTATGAGGAGTATCAGGTCTACACTGACCAGATCATGCTTCCCCTACCCAAGAATAGATAGGCTGAACTGCTGAAACTTGATGCGCCTAAAACATTGCCTGTGCCTGTCATTCCATCTTTTGAGGATGCACACTGAGCTGCCCCAAGATCCTGATTAACAGACACCTGCTCTTAAAAAGCAAGATCTCACAAGATTCATGAGCTGCGGAAATTCCTATACAACAATCCTGTCACTGAGCTTACCCTGGCTGAACTTGCTGCTTCAAAGAAGGGCTAAGAAAACTTAAGATTTTAGTATTGCATAACAACTGAAAAGAGATTTGGTAAAAGGATTTATACTTCTACAGACATGTTTATTAGGAAAACACTGGGAAAAGAGATGTGTCATCCATGTTTTTCAACCACTAGACAAAGCTACTTCTTTTCAGCCAGCTGACACAGTGTACTTCTGGTGGGTTTGATGCCTGCTTTACAGCTGCTAGTTCAGGTGCTTCTTTTGCATAGACATGCATAACTTCAGAATCCAGTTATTTCTTGGTAGCATTAACAGCATCTCCTGGATGCCACATTTGCATAAAGCAGCAGGCCTGGAAGTAGAAGGAGCAAGAGCAACAGCAAAACCAGCTACCTTCCCAGCAGAATACACCTCAAAGGTCTACTCAGCAGGGGGTCTTTCCCATAATGTGTTCAGTCTGGTCCCCCATTCACTTGTTCCTTAAGAGGAATATTTACTTTTTTTTTCAACTCTGGCTGGCAGCTAATTTTGAGGGTTAAGGCTTGCTGTGCCTTACCAGTAACCAGGACTCTGATAGGGATTATGTATAGTTAATAGGTTCCCAAATATTTGTGTGACTTACTGTCCTGTGGCCTTTCTTATTCCTCAATAATAGTTTATATTATGTCTGCCCATGAATCTGTCAATGATCTATTTGTTTCTTATTAAATAATCTTTGAAAATGGTTTACATATGAGGCCACCTAGAAAGAAGGTGGTTTCTATGCATTAACGTTGTGCCGGAAAAAACTAACCATATCTCTATCTGAACTTCATGTGCCAGATTTATAGTTCATTACATGGAAAACTGTTCTTATCACTCTGGCATCTGCAAGAACAGCATCTTTTTCTAAACGGCTGTCCTCAGCTATTGCTTTTCGTTATTCTAATCATGGCAAATCGATTCCAGACAGTATCAACGCACACTTTATAAGAGTTTTATCGTCTATGTTGGTGTACTGGAAAGGGGAAGATTCTGAAAGCATTCTAGAGACAGCTATTTGGTCCACTGTACATACATTTACAAAGCATTACACAATGGTTTCCTTCTCCAGATCAAGAGACAGTTTTGAAAGGGCCATTCTCCAGGGTGTCCTGGATGCTTCCCCTTCCCCCTAAGCTTTGATGATCAACTCAAATAGCCAACGACTACTACATCAGAGGGAATGGTGAACATAGTACAGCTGTGTAACAACTTACATAACATTAGATGTTTGAATTCCACACTGCAGCAGTAACTGCATACACCTTGTCTTTCCTTTACATAATTGTTTTTTGGGGGATATAAAATGCCTTTGTGTTTATGTCTGATCAGAGGTTCAGGTCTTCGGAATATGGTTGCTTGCTGTTTTTCTACATGCAAGAAATTCCTAAAGTCACTTCATTCTGTCTGCTGTTTATCTGATTAGTGCTGGCCTGTTAGCAGCCAGAGGGAAGGGAAGATGCGGGAGGGAGCTAGAACTTTTGAAGCCAAGTGTTGCTTCCTAGGCAGGAAACAATCTAATCAGCTAAAGGCTACTGTAGTGGTATGGAATTTGAACATCTCCTGTTATGGTAAGTTCTTACATATTGAATCTTCCATTATTCCTCTTGGAAGATGTTTCATAGCAATCATAGCGCAAGGGACCTCATTGTCAAAAATCTGTATTGAATTGAAAGCACAACCACCTTCAGATATGTAGGACTTTGGCTGGAGCAATCTCTAAGCTTCCACCACTACACAAAAAAAAAAAAAAAGCCAAAATAAACTCCTATCTCTTTTGGGCCTAGTAAGTCTCACCTTTCCACTACTCAAAAATGGAGCAACTCTTGGTAAAGGAGACTTCTCAACCATCTAAATATGCCCTACTGATTTTTGCCACAGCCACCAAACACGCTTCAAACTACCTTGAATTCCATTTGTTGTTTCATCACCAAATTTCCACCCAAGGAACATCATGACCTTTTCTTGGGTGATATAATTTGGCTTCCTTTTCAACAAGGAGCAAACCTCTTTCTAGGGACACAACTCATAGGTTCATAGGTTCATACTAGGCTATCTGCCCTAGGGCATTTATAAGCCTAGCCAGAGTGTGTTTGGCTTTCGCCACCCATTTTAAATTAATTTTGCTATGCCCTTTTTCGAGGTTAGTATACTGTGCCTCTGTCTAACAGTGACACAGAAGTGATACCCGGGGTAAACCTATGATCTTCCATCCACTCATGAAGATTCCTCTTGAAGAGAGTCAGTGAGGGACTCTGCCTAACCTGGACTGGGATTTTATTCCAGAGTGAAGGGAGCCTCTGGGTTATGAATCTGTCCCTCCAGCATGTCCTATTTATTTCAGTGCTGAGGTTTAAGTCTCTTGAGCGCTTAGCTTGATGGGATTTGGATTTTCTGAGGTGCAGCATGTCCATTAATTCCGGGTTGGACATGGCTTTATGCATCAGGCACAGATCGCCTCTGAGCAGGCGGTATGCCACTGAGTAGAGCCGGAGTTTCTTTAACCGGGCAGCATATGGCATCTGTTTGAGCCCTTTGATCCTCTTGGTGAGGTACTTTTGGGGTCTTTCCAGTTGCTGCAGGTGTCTGGTAAGGTACATCCCAAAAGGGGCATTGTACTCAATTATGGGCCTGATGAGGGATGAGTAAAGAGGCACGATGACCTCCCCTGATCTAGATGTGAATCCCTTCATGATAAGGTAGGCTATATAAAATGTTTTTCTAACCACTTTGGCCTGGTTGTCAAATGAGAGATTGCTATCAACTTGGGTCCCCAGGTCCCTAATTACTTCTTCTGTACTTAATGGATTACCACCTATGTGGTAATTTGTGGGCACTTTGTTTTTGCCAAAGGGGATGACTATACACTTTTTGGTGTTTAGCTTGAGGCCATGGCTCTGGCACCAGTTGTCTGTTTCTATGAGGCCCTTTTGGAGGATGCTTGTGTCAGCTGGAGAGTTGATTATGGCGCCCAGTTTGCAGTCATCTGCGAACTTGGTCAGCCACAGTCCTTCCGTGTTGGCCTGTACCTCTGAGAAATATATACCGAACAAGAGAGGTCCCAGGACTGAGCCTTGTGGGACGCCACTTGTAACTAGTTTGGAGTCTGACATGGCGCCAGCAATTCTAACCATGTTGGTTCTGTCCTTGAGCCAGTTTGCAACCCATCTAGTGATATCGGGGTTTATATTTAGCTGGTGAGCTTATCTATAATGCCCGAGTGGGGTATTGTATCGAAGGCTTTTGCGAGGTCCAGGTAGGCTGTGTGGACCACCTTCCCCTCGTCAATGGCCTTGGTGACTGTTTCAAAGAAATCAACCAGGTTTAAGAGGCAGGATCTGCCCTTAACAAAGCCGAACTGGGTAGGATCCAGTGTCTGTAGGTCCCCAATATCTTTATTTATGAGGTCCATGATGATCCTTTCTATAGCTTTGCAGACCAAGCTAGTCAGGCTTATGGGGCGATAGTTTCCAGGATCCGTTGAGGCACCACCTTTGTGGAGAGGGACCACTGTTGTTGTACGCCACTCTTTGGGTACATATCCTGTAGTAAGGCTGAGATTGAACAGTAGTTTTATGTTTGAGTTTAGCTCTTCTTGGAGTTCATGTAGGACGCAGCCCGGGACACCGTCTGGTCCCATTGATGCTGTGTTTTTTGCTTTGGAGTGGGCAGCTCTTACCTGAGCATCTGAGATGGCAGGGGGGCAGCACTCTGCTGGGATAGATATTTTCCCTTTTGGTGGGGGGGGGAGAAGTTTGCGCTGAACTTGTCAGCTAGGATGTTGGCAATGTCTGTGGGTTCTGTGTATTTTTTGTCATTTTGGACTAATTCTGAGCATATCTGGGAATTCCCACCCAGGTTCCTAACATAACTAAAGAAAGCCTTGTGATTATCCTTAGTGTCCTGTGCAATTTTTCTCTCGAAGCTGGCCTTAGACGATTTTATGAGTGCCCATAGTTTTTTGCTAATATTGATCAGAGATGCCTTCCCTTTTTGGGATTTTGCTCTATCATGTAGTAGCTTCCTCCTTCTATTGTATAGTTTGTTTATGGCTGGGGTCCACCAGACAGGACGTCTGCCTTTGGAGGATTGGGTCTTGGTTTTATTTGGGATTGCATGATCCATGCATTCCTGAAGGTGTTCATAGAATGTGTTTATAAAGGATTCTGCGGTCTGGGCCGTATTTTCCACAGGCCCGGGGGCTTTGAAGGATTCCACCTCGGTTTTGAGGATTGTGAAATTTGCTTTAGAGAAGTTTTTCACTGTGGTTTTCAGGGCAGGGGGTGGAGTTGGGATGTGAATATCCAGTGAGATTAGTTTATGGTCTGATCTTACCAGTGAGGGATACACTTCTGGTCTGGAGTATAGAGTCCCCTTGTTGGTGATGATCAGGTCCAGTATGTTTTCCCCTCTTGTGGGAGTGGTAACAAGTTGTTCCATAGCATTTGAGTTTGTAAATTCTAGGAACCTTTGGGCTAGGGTGTTGGAGCTAGAGTAATGCTCCCAGTCTATGTTTGGGTAATTGAAGTCGCCCAATATAATGGTGTTTGGAGAGACCTTCATATTTTCCAGTGTTCTCAGGAAGGCCGAGTGGGGATCCTGGGTTTGGGAGGGTGGTCTGTAGCAGGCTATAAACTGGAAGGCAGTTTTACCCACTGTTAGTTGCACATGGATAGTCTCTGATGCCTCGTGCTGTGCCACCAACCTGGAGGTGTGGGTATCCTTGACGAATATTGATACTCCCCCTCCTTTTGTGGTTCGGTCCAAGTTTTGGGGCCGAAAAGCATGGTATGAGGTATAACCTGGTAGTGCTGGGGTGCTCTTGGGAGCCTTGAACCAGGTTTCTGTTACTGCACAGATATCGATGTTCTCCATGCTGAGGAGAGTTTCGAGTGCGTGCATCTTGAGGTTTAGACTTTTGGCGTTGAGTAGCATTACTCTTAGTTTCTTATCCCTTGTGATACCTATGGAGGTGGGTTTGTCTTTTGAGCCTTGCTTTAAAAAGGCACTATGGGGGTAGCAAAAGCCTTTGCCAATATCCGAAAGTCCAGGGGTGACAGGTGCAAGCCGTCCCTAGTGAAGCATCGTGGCTTGTCGAGCATGTCATCCCAGGCTGACAGGCATTGGATCCCCTTTGAATGACACCAATACTTAAGCCAATTGTTGAAATTGATCATCTTGTCTTCATATTGTGGCGTCATTCTTGGTGAGGGTAAGATGCTACTCAAGGTCAGGGTCATATCGGCCTGGGCTACATGCTCAGAGAGCTCCTCTATGTCTCTTTTCATGTAGTCCAGGGAGGTACGTCTCAGGTCATTCACATCAGCATGGACAATGACTGAGTCATATTTGTACTTGCCTTGGAGTGACCTGAGTGCTTGTGTTATGTGGCGGATCCTAGCGCCCGACAGGCAGCTCACCGTGACCTTTTCCTTGTTTAGCCTGGTGAGCGGGAAGTCAGTGTCTACTCTACAAGCTACTCTACTGTCTACTCTATAAGCTACTCTTCCATATTTCTTTGACCTGTTAGCAGAGAAATGCCATGAAAGAAATTTTCCATTTACAATTTATGCCCTGTCTTGCAAAATGGCTCATCACTTTCCATACCCAGAACATCTCAAAAAAATGCCAGTTATGCCTTTTGTATATAAGCCCCTTCACGCTGGCAGTCCCTGTCATCTTTCTCACATTAAAGAAAACATTGCTGTCTCTAACCTCATGAAAGTCCTCATCTCCCCGCATTCACCATAAAATCAAATGCACCTGCCTCCAAACAGGTCAGTCACCTAAAACCCATTCCATCTCAGTACTTCTGACCTTAACACTCTGCAGCCTTTCTACAACACATACCCATGCCCTACATTTCAGTAGCTTTCAGTCTTAGCAACCCAGTACAAATCAAACTCTTTTTACCCCCCCCTTCTTCCTCCACTACTTTCTTGATATCATAATCTAACTCTCCCACAATCTCTTACAACCTCCTCCTTATTTTAGTTTGTATGTTATGGTTATGTCTTTGTATCATTTGTGAATACTTATTGTTTTATGTGTATAGTTCATCTGTACCTTTCTGTGCTAACTATGAATACTTTCACCTGGGCTGTGCCTGCAAATGGTCATACATGATCAGTGCACTGACCTGGTAAACAAATACAAAAAAAAAAACTAAAGAAATAAAAGTGAAATCACAGATAAAGGTAGATTTTCTTGAAGGATTTAGCAATCTCTCAAACAAAATAAAAACTCCATAGCTTCCACAGATCATGAATTACTCACCCCGTCACCTGTTGTCCCTCTCTTCCACTTCAAACACATACATCCCAAAGAAGTGTCTAGTCTGCTTGAAAATATTTCCACCGTCACCCCTCCTGGATCTAACAATATAAAGACCTGGTTTATATATCACAACTGCAAAGATCGCCCATGGCTTTATCTCACCCATATGTCTAATCTATGTCTCACACAAAACATGCTACAGATTTGGAAAACTGCTCTAATTAGCCTCCTCGTAAAGTAAGCCAGCCCAAAAGATGCCTTTCACTTCCATCTAGTATACATCCTTCCAGTTCTAGGCAAACAGAAAAAATAGTTAATACCAAACTCTCAGGATATCCAGAAGTACCACTTACTCTCCTCAAAACTGCATTGATTCTGGCCTGGACAAAGTACTATGACAGCAGTTTGGTCCCTAACTGATTACATCATGCAAAACACTGATAAAGGCCTTCTTACAGTTGCATTGTATATAGACCTGACAAAGACATTTCACCTCATTGACCACTATCTTCTCTTGAACAAACTAGTTTAAATTATCAGCCCATACAGTACTCCCTGGTTTAAAAACTTCATCTCTGACAGACACCTCAGAGTTAAAATAGGATCCTCCCAAACAAAATCTATAGCATTTATAAAATGTGTACCACAAGGATCCATTCTTGACCCATCTCTTCTTCATATCCATTAACAAACTTCCTTGTGACCTTCACCATCTCTCACTCATCGTTTATGCAGTTGACATGATCATTTACTGATTACATTACTCTCATACCAACATTCAGTCTGAGTCCTAGTCAGAC
Source organism: Protopterus annectens (assembly GCF_019279795.1). Taxonomy (NCBI): domain Eukaryota; kingdom Metazoa; phylum Chordata; order Ceratodontiformes; family Protopteridae; genus Protopterus; species Protopterus annectens. The sequence goes on from NC_056744.1 coordinate 1,473,825,058, forward strand.
TTACATGAGCTCCAACAATGGCTCATAAACCGTAAAGTATTTCTCAGCCCCTCCAACACCAAAACTATGTTTTTTGGAATGTCATAGAAAATTTGCCAAGCACCTAATTCTTTAGCTATCTTTGACTTGCATAACTATACAATAGAAACAACCTCCACCATCCAATGCTTAGCATTATGGTTTTTGATCAGTCTCTGAACTTCCACTTCCACATAGATAGAGCGTGAGCAAACATAAACTCCCTCCTCTTCAGGGCAAAAAAAAAAAAATCCCTTTATCTATATCAACTTGCCAGGTTAGTCATTGGCAAAGGAATTCTCTCTCAGCTAGAATATGAACTACCTATTTTCAAATCTGCTTCCAAGAAAAAAAATACAACACTCCAGATAATCTTCAACAGCAAATGCCCATTCATTACCTTCCCCTCCATGAGCATCACTGTATCACCCAAAGGAAAAAACAAAACAAATGGCTACCTTTAAAACAAAGATCTAACCGACTGTTAGGATCCTAACTACAAACTACTCCAGATCTCCTTTCAGCTAAACTTCATGAAAACAAACAAACAAACACAAACAAAAAACTCCTTATAAAACAAGACACAGTACTTACTAGCCACAGAAACTCTCATTACCCCTAGAACCACACTCCACACCACTGCACATGCATTGTCCTCTCAGGCTCCTATTCTTTGCCAAGTTCTTCCCATTGAACTAAAGGAAATCAAAACTTGCTCCAAATTCAGAATGCAACAGAAAGCACCTCTTCAAACAAGCCAAATGCTCCAGTTTCAATACAGGACATACCACATAACACACTGTCTCTCTCTTTTCCACGTGTGCTTCTTTCACAGGATTACTAAAGTTTGACCCAGTTTTGAAAGTAATATAAATACTGTGCGTTACAATCTGCTTGTTTACTAGACTACACATACACAGGTTTTTCAGTTAACTGATCTGAACCACTCCATTATTTCTTACATTTTCACCTGTTTTGTTTGAGGAATGTTTAATCCAAGACTGTGCTTGGGTATATCAGGATTTACCCACGATAGTTGTGGTTTGATTACGAGGGTGAAGCCTAAATGAGAAATGTGTTTGCATGCATTTTTGAAAGGATATGAAACCTGAACCTGAAATGCCTGTCATTATTTAATAACTTCAATCCTCAGTGATTTTGCCAGAAAACTATTTTGTGAGGGATAGTGCAGAAGTACAAGGACAATTAGGTAGGTTTTCTGTTTGTTTAGTTTTGCAGACCGTACCTGATTTTTCTTGTATTTTGTTCCATCCCTTAGCATATATCAGTATAAAGTCTGGCAGTTCAGTGGTACTTCAGTGGCCTGACTTCTTTTCTATTGGTATATGCTCGATTTACAATGGGCATGCTAGTTAGGCTGTCCAATCAGCGTGCCCGTTTTTGAGTAGTAATTAGCGGTCATTGTATAATTTGTGTTTCAGAGCTGAGCCTAAAATTGGTCAGTATTGATCAATGCAAATACCCTGGTAAGCAAAGAAAGAAAGAAAGAAAGAAAAAAAAACAGACCGATAACATACACAGTTCAGTTGAACAATAAAGATCTGTGCACTAAATGGTTCAAGATAGTTTAATTATTCCTGTGTCCTACAGCCTACTCTTTGCCCAAGTATCTACCTTGCCCAGGTTTTGACACATTATTTTAAAATTTTGCACAGAGGTTAGATTCAGAACCCCAAATCCCAACCACCACCACCACCACTAGAGGTGACATCATTTTTTTTAATTAGCTAATATAATTGGGTATACATTCCACAGGTAATGGAAAACTGTTTTCTTCAGTCACTGCGGAGACTATTTGTGGCAATAATCAATAAAAAGCTTTGGGGAGACCCATAATTTTGTTGAGCTGAAAGCTTTATAGGAAAAACAAGTTTTACCTTATTCAGTTTGTTATGCTTATTCTCTAGATTCTTTATAAGCGCAACCGCCTTTGTAGACTATTATTTTGTTTTGCTCCATAGCACATTTTAATCTTCATAAGGTGCATCGATCGGTAGCACTATGTTTTTATGGAGCACTGCAGCATGGCAATAACTTACTTGCTTGTGTTATACTAGAACAGGTGGTTTACTCAAGACTGGCGTGTGCTGTTTTTCAACCACGGAATTGGTATCTAGGTTTGTGGGTGCAGGTTGGCTTGCCCTCCTCCAGAAATAAACTTATCTCAAGCTGCTCCTCTATATTGAGTGTAATGGGCAGACTTTGTTGGGATCAAGCTGCTATGAGCTGTGAATTTCTAGGAGAACTGCAATGATGTAGTTGCCTAATGGGGCAGATGTTGATATGTTCCAAAATCTTGACATAGGCTTTATTCTGAGGGAAAAAGGGGGGAGATTTGCCATCATTAAGAGAAAGTCTAGATAATGTGAAAAGCTGATGGCTTCTTTCTGACAGATACTGGAAGTTCAAGTCTGGAATATGCATCCACAGGACAGTCATTTACAAACCAGGATAAAATAATGGAGCTGTAGTGTGATATTTTTAACACTGCAGGCATGTTTATTTGGAAAGAGATTGCCGGCATTTCCATTGAAAATAAATAAATACATTAAATTAAATAAGGGAAGCATGTACAACTATGGCTTTTAGTTGCACTTTAAGTTGTTTATTATTTGTACTGCTCTATTATGTCCTTATTTGCACTGTTTCTTGTTCCATTCTAGTGCTTTTACTGTTTGTTTTTGCACTTCTGTTTCATTTACTAGTTGCAGTTAGGCTAGTTTCAGTTTTTTGGGCACCCAGTCAGTGTTTTAAACCCCAGTGAGTGTGCTTTTGATTGGCTGAGCGCTAGACTCTTTGTTTTGAGACTTTCTCTGCCTGTAAAAGCTTGGCTCATTGTGTCAGAGCTTCCACTCCATTGGCTACCATACCTCTGTTTGAAGAAACTTTCTGCTGAATCTATTTGCATCTACTGTTTAGATAAGAACTTTTTAAGTACAGAGTTGCACTTTATCAGGATTTATATTAAAGTCGCTGTGATATTTGTGCATTTTATCTATTTCTGCATTTGAACTCTATATTTTAAAGTTTATGTGCTATCATTTTGTTGGACTCTTGTGTGAATCCAGATCCACTTGGATCTGAATATCTAAAACTGTAGTTCTTAATTGCACTTTAAGTTCTTCATTACTTGTGCTGCTCTGACAGCGGTGCTTGTTTGCTGTGTTTCTTGTTCCACTCTAGTGTTTTACCTGTTACTATTTTTCCTGTACTTCTGCTTGGTTTATCAGTTGCAACTATGTTAATTTCAGCTTTTCAGGCACCCAGATAGTGTTTTTACATTACAAAATCTTGGGTCTGCCCTATTGTGGCAGGAGAAGATAATAAAGTCCCTTCTGAGGTGGGATGCACTGTTTGAAACCCCAAAGAGTGTTGCCGTGATTGGCTGAGGCTATGCTTTTGTTTTTAGGCTTTCTGTCCCTGTATAAAGTCTTTACACTTGCATGACGTTCCCCATCATGCAGCAGTTAGTGGTGACCTGGGTGGACGCAGGCACTTAAAATTGAAATTTTCGCTATAAAACTACCCCTAAAAATTCCTCAGTACTAAGTTGTGCAAAGAACAAGTTTGCACATTGAGAAGCACCATCCCCTCCATCTTGGAGTTAGGCAATCTTGATAGAAATTTCTATTCCTACAGAAACCAAGCTATCCAGCTGTAAACCTCTCCAACAAGTTCCTCTAGTAGAACACATAATAAGGATCCATAGACATGAACATACACTTCCCTGCTATCTCTGTAGCTAGCCTGGGTAGATATGGGTGTCCTGAGGTAATGCAACAATTGCTTCATGTATAGTTAAACCACCTAATTTTCCAACAAATGAGTATGGTATGTCACTGGAAGCAAGGATGTTGCATACACGAACTTGTAATACCAAACAGGTTGTCAGTAACACATACACTACACTCACCTCACATAGTAAAAACAAGATATGTAGATCCACATATGCAGAGGCTCGTAAATTTAATCTCCCAAAACCACAAAAACCTTGCAAAACAGCACCATTATAACATGGAGCACAGTACACTTTACAAAAAATTAAGTATGGCAAGTCACAGAAGCATACAGGCCTGGTACTATACATTGATTAATGCCTATAGCCACAGTTGGCAGTAAGGCTGCATTCCTCATAAAGCAAAATTAGATGACTGTAGATTAAAACATAATATAGCCATCCAGTTGATTTGTTGCAGTTTCTATTTATGACTGCTGCAGCCATCTTTAAAGGTCTTTTCTTTCTTATGAGATTTACAAAACTATGTTGCATGCAGTTGTAACTGTAGTATGCAGAGGATACTGCTGCTTTGGTACAGAAAACCCATCCACATAAAATAAAGTTCACCCTGTCCATATTCAAGCACAGCTTGGATCTACTGAACATTTAGCCTAGGGCTGCCCTATACTACTAATGGACAGAGGCGGCTCCTAAATGCTTTGTGCCATGGATGGGTCCCCTCACATTATTTATGGTACGATCCCAGATATTTTCATTAGGGGAATACATGATTATCGACCATGGAATGGGTAAAGCCAATCTCTAACCAAATGGTTTAGGTAAGTTTGAGCGCAAAAAGGGAAACTGGGTAGGTTTGAAATAAGGGCAGATAGCCTCATATTTACCTATGAACCTATGTCCTGAACAGGATTTGTTATTGTAAATTTCTTATTAGATCTTCCTGTACTTTCAGTTTTCCATTGTCAGTGAATGATTCAAACCTTTTATTAGTTGTTATTGGTGTGCTGAAAAGATTCTGTCCTCAGACATCTTCCTTGATCAAAACAATTTGCCTTTGAAATAAAATTACCTCTGATTTATGTGCCGTTTGGGAACTTCACACATGTTGATGATAAGGACCACTCATATTTTTTTGTATCTTTGAAATGGATTTAAGCATCTATTGCAAGACCAAAAGTTATTGGAGAGCCCACATTCTGCCTCTCAGTAGTCATCTTGGGATTAGTGCTTCTGTTTTCTCCTGGTGAGAGAAGGAGTGCTGTTACATTATTTCCTGGAGACTGCTGATCACCAGAAAGCTTAATAACTGCTTTATAGGTGACAGTTTGGAATCTGTGCTTATATTCTGATCCTGATCAGAGTAGGAGCAGAGTGCATTGGTTCCTGACTGTTTCTGGTTGGAGAGTGAGTGTCTGTAGTTAACGTACCCGATTGGTCTGGTTGCTATTCGAGGCATCTACCAGAAAAGGGCTACAAGCCTGTAGACCCTTGCATCATCTGGGACAAGACTGTGGATCACCAAACAGGCTGTGGCCTGCTTCTCTTCTTGGGATTGGTGCTAACATTTTGCTTCTGGTGAGAGAAGAAGCAAAGGAGTATTGTATCCCAATGGAGTGAAGCTGTGGTGAGACCAGCATTAGTAGTAGCCAGGCAGTAGCCACTCATGCGACTCCTCTCTTTTTATCATTCTTGACAAGCTAATTCTTTATTTTCAGTAAATACTGCTTGATTTCTTCCTAACTTTAGAATATCTGCCTAAATGCTTCATCCTTAAATTTTCAGGGTCTATGTATTGGTTTCCCCTTGAGTGTTTGGCAGTGCTTTGTACAGACTCAGACACTTTGAATGACATTTTTCCTGTAAAAGGCTTCAATACTTAATAAACTGAGGTTGTATCCAGGCATGTCTAAAGGTTAGTTCCCTGTGCTTTCTCCTGTCAACCTGGTGAACTTGGGCATCCTGAGGCAGTGTAGCAACTGCCTCATGTACACAGACAACCCTCTCCTCTTACTTCCCAACGCTATTATTTGTGAGAGATGCACATTTATAGCCAAATTGGAAGCCAAGCACTCTCCAGCCAAGACTGGATTAGCCAGTCAAGAGAAGGATAACACCTGCACCACACCACATTCAACACATAGCCCTCCAGAACATACACTACCACAACCCTCACATAGTAACACAAAACACACACCTACTTTTGCGGAGGCTCTCAATAAAAATCTGACCAAACAACAGAGACCTCCAAGGAAGAAACAACCACCGTATCCCAGCACAAATCATGAGATACATAGCTCACATAAAAAGTGCGCCACTCAACTAAAGCCCATAAGGCAAAACAACTTACCCAATACACTAGTCATAGATGACTCAATAGTAAGGCACACTGATGTCCCACTCACTAGGCTGAATAAGAAGAAAGTTATGGTCAGCTGCCTGTCGGGTGCCAGGATCCGCCACATAACGCACACACTTAGGTCCCTTCACAACAGGTATAAATATGACTCTGTCATTGTCCATGTTGGTGTGAATGACCTGAGACGTACCTCCCCAGACTACATGAAAAGAGACATAGATGAGCTCTCTGATCTTGTAGCCCAAGCAGGTATGATCCTAGCTCTGAGTAGCATCCTGCATCACCCAGAATGATACCACAGTACAAGCAGAAAATGATTGACTTCAACAATTGACTAAGTTTCTGGTGTCATTCTAAGGGGATCCAGTATCTGTCTGCCTGGGATGACATGATCGACAGACCTCGATGCTTCACCAGAGATGGCCTGCAACTGTCACCCCAGGGATTCTGGATACTGGCCAAGGCTCTTGCCACCACTATAGTGCCTTTTTTATGCAATGTCTTGAAGACAAAATTACCACCATAACAGCTATAACCAAATGAAATTTGAGGGTTATGCTACTCAACGCTAAAAGTCTAAATCTCAAAATGCACTTGCTCGAAGCACTCCTTAACTCATTACATCCGAGTGATGCCTCCAGGTGCATCTGCAGTTACCTCCTACTGCTCCTCTAGGCATCAAATATTACTTGTTTATACTTGGCATTAATAATTCCAAAACCATGCTACATACAAGGTTTCATAATATGTTCTCTTGAAGCATACATGATGGCAAACACAAGTGTATTGATATTTGACCTCTGTCAATGAGTATTTGTTAGAATTGTAAGGTGATAACTTCATTTTTAAAGGCTAAGGCTACACCCACTAGGAGTTAAAGGTACACACTCAAAACAGTTGTCCTGGAGTGAATGAATTAAAATGGAGAACATCGACATCTGTGCAGTGACCGAGACCTGGTTCAAGACTCTGGAGAGCACCCCGACACTACCAGGCTATAATTCATACCACACCTTTCGGCCCCTAGACTTGGACCGAAGCACTAAAGGCAGTGGTGTCTCCATATTCGTAAAGGATATGCACACCTCTAGACTAGTAGCCCAACGTAACACATCAGGGATACTTCAGGTACAACTAACACTGGGTAAAACTGCAATCCAGGTTGTAGCCTGCTATAGATCCCCCACCATGTCCCAGGACTCCCACTCCACATTCCGAAACACACTGGAAAATATTAGGGTACAACCCAATACCCTTATACTGGGAAACTTTAACTACCCCTCTATTAACTGGGAAAATTACTCATGTACCAACACACTTGCTCAATGTTTTCTGGAATTCATTAATTCCAATGCCCTGGACCAATTAATTCTTACCCCCACCAGGGGTAGAAACATCCTTGACCTGGTCATTACTAACATGGGTGACTGTTGCTCTACACCAGTAATCAACTCCTCCCTGGTCAGATCTAACCACAAGCTAATTACCATGGTTATCCACATCCCACCCTCATCCCCCCCTAAAGGAAAGCACCGTAAAAAACTTCTCTAAAGTCAATTTTGGCCTTCTAAAAACAGAGGTGGCTAACTTCATGACACCCATGCAAATGGAAAATAGGTGCATGACTGCTGAATCATACACCAATGCACTGTATGAGCACATATATAAGTGCATGGAATGAGACATACCAAACAGAACCAAGACACTCTTCTCCAAAAAAAGGAAGCCAATTTGGTGGTCCCCCACCATAAACAAACTACAACAGAAGGAAAAAACTGTTGCAGAAAAGGCTGAAGTCCCAAGACTGGAAAAACTCCTTTGTTAGCTTCAGAACAAAACTGAGAACCATCATCAAATCCTCTAAAGATAGCTATGAAAACAAAATTGCTGCAGATTCTAAAGACAACCACAAGGCATTCTGTAGTTATGTCAAGAATCTGCATGGCAATACTCAGATCTGCTCTGAGTTACAGCACAATGGCAATACATATACAGAACCAACTGATATTGCCAACATATTAGCTGACAGGTTCAGTGTGAACTTTACCCCTTCTCACCCCCCCTAAAGGGCCTATCACAATACCTGAGGAATGCCACGTCCCTGTTATCGTGGCTACACAGGTAAAAATTGCACTGTCCAAAGCCAAAAATACAGCTTCCATGGGACCGATAATATCCCTGGCTGTGTTCTACATAAATTAGAAAGTAAACTGACACCACACCTGAGTACCCTGTTCAATCACAGCCTCATTTCAGGCTTTGTTCCTACTGAATGGCACACTGCTACGGTCATCCCACTTCACAAAGGGGGAGTGACTACAGACCCTGGGAACTACTGTCCCATTAGTCTGACAAGTCTGATATGTAAGGCTATGGAGTGCATTATCATGGATCTTATAAATAAGGACACAGGGAATCTCCAAACTCTGGACCCCATGCAGTATGGGTTTGTGAAAGGTAGGTCATGCTTGCTCAACTTGATAGACTTCTTCAAGTCTGAAACCAGAGCTGTGGATGAGGGCAAGGTAGTTCACACAGCCTACCTAGATCTTTCCAAGGCCTTCAACACCATCCCTCACTCAGGAATCATAGTTAGATTCACTAAACTAGGCATAAACCCCTATGTAATAAGATGGGTTGCCAACTGGCTCACTGATAGAACCCACACTGTGAAAGTAGCGGACTCCAAATCTAACTACCGACCAGTTACAAGTGGTGTCCCACAGGGATTAGTCCTAGGTCCTCTCCTGTTTGGCATCTACTTCTCTGAAGTTCAAGCCAACACAAAAGGACTCTGGCTGACCAAGTTCGCAGATAATTGCAAACTGGGAGCCATTATTGATTCTCCAACTGATGTAGACATTCTACAAAAAGGCCTCACTAACACCAGTGATGGGTGCCAGAACCATAGCATTAAGCTCAATGCCAAAAAGTGCATTGTCATTCCCTTTGGGAAAAATTCGGTGCCCATGAACTACCACATAGGCAGTAGTCCAATAAACACCAAAGGTGTGATAAGAGACCTTGGGACACAGGTTGACAGCAACCTGTCCTTTGATAACCACATTGCCACTGTAGTCAGAAAGTCCTTCTATGTGGCACATCTCATTACAAAAGGTTTCTCATCCAGGAAGAAAGAGGTCATAATCCCTCTCTACCCGTCCCTCATTAGACCTATTATAGAATACAATGCCCCATTTGGTATGTACCTCACTAGACACCTACAACAACTGGAAAGGCCACAAAAAAACTCACTAAGAGGATCTTAGGCCTTAGACACATGCCCACTCAAAAAAATTCAGCTATACTCTGTCTCTTATCGCCTACATAGAGGCGATCTCTGCTTGACCTACAAAGCCATGTCTGACCCAGAGCTGCTAGATATGCTACACCTAAAGAAATCCCAATCCCTCCGTGCCACACACTCCAGGGACCTTAACCTCATTACTACAATAAACAGAACATGCTGGAGGGACAAGTTCCTAACCCTGAGACTTTGCATACTCTGGAACAAACTTCCCATTCACATCAAGCAGAGCACTTCACTGGCCCTTTTTAAGAAAAATATTGACGAGTGGGTGGGCAATAGGAAGTTCACCCCAGGGATCACTTCAGTGGCCTTCCTTCACAGGGGCACTGGGAACTAACTTTTTGTGTGATGATGCCAGGGAATTTTCTTAGGCTAGGCTTATATAGGCTCCAGGGCTGTTAGGCTAGTACACACCTATGAACCTATGGATGCCCTGACTATGTAACTGCACCTTTAAAATACCCTGTTACAATCCAACTGTTGAAGCTTGTAGATTGCTTAAAAAGCTTGCTATTTCAAAAGTAATATCTCTGTCACCTTCAAAACAAAATGCCTTGGGTAGACTGTCGCACTAACCATGTGATTCAGCTTGTGTGCTCTGTTTTCCTAATCATCTAATTCATTCTCCAGTTATTGAGCCGGAAGGTTTTTAATTTCCTGATAGTGAATTACAGCCAAAACAAGCCTAGCCATCAGCTCCAGTTGCTTTGGAGTGTGTTTTTCATTCAAATCATTCAGTTTTCTTTCATGGATTGATGCAGTAAGTTTAATTTACTGTACATGCACATCTAGATTGCACCATGGCAGTGAGAGACTCCAAATAAGAATTCATAGTTTGGCTGTCATTCTACAAGCTCGGCTACATTACTGGCATCTTGAAAGCTTCCTGTAATGTGGGAAACCACTACTTTCATACAAAAAATACTTAATGCAGATAATCTCACCCAAATACAGGCTGGGTACATGCTGCAACATGCTGCCATTACAGTCTATTTTCATTAATGTAAATTACTTGTTTTGCTCAAAAAAAAAAAAAAAAAAGATAAAGTAAAAGCCTTCAGGAAGAAAGTCCCTTCTGAAATGCTGGATCTTCATCCTCATAGCTGTGCTGTCATGAATGCCCCTCTTCATGGTGCTTTACTTTGGGAGTATCCATCTTGGCTTGAATGTGAATTGTAGGATTAGACTGGAAATGGAGGGGCATGAAAAATGTCCTTTAGGGTATTCTTTATTTCAGGATGCTCCCTCTGGAGGAAAGTGAGAGGGCAGGGACTTAAAACAAACAGAATACTGGTTGCAACACTGGGGTATTGATACAAAGATGGAGGTGATGCTGCCATTATACAGATCCTAGGATTGACCAGACATGGAGTAATGGAGTGTAGCTTTGGGGGGCCATGTAGTAAAAAAGGCAAAGTGGTAATGGACAGGGTGCCAAATTGGCGGTTTAGCCCTTCACTCTCACAGAGTTGGATACATGATTTTTATAAGTTGGTCAGCAAATATTACTTCTTCCTGCTTTGTTCTCACTAAAGTTCCTGATCTGTCTTTACAGTCATACAGATGGAAGATAAAAAAAAAAAGTCTTGTTTTCTTTTAGGCACCAAAAACCTTTGAAGATGTTGCTGTTGGCTTTTCAGAAGAAGAATGGAAGATGCTGGGCAAAGAGGACAAAACATTGCACAGAGAGGTGATGGTGGAAAACTACAAACACATGGTTTCACTAGGTAAGGAGGGTATCTTAGTGGAAGTGAAAAAGGGGTTCAGAAGTCCGAGCAGTATTTTTAGTGGGTTGAAGATGGTATTAGAGCAACACTAAGATCTGATAGGTAGAACAATGGGCATATAGTTTTAGAAAGTATGGAGGATTATCTTAGATCTACAGATGTCATGTGGCAGAACAAGGGGCAAATGGTTTGTTTAAGCAAGGATGATGATGCCAGAGTTACATGAAGAGGCAGTGTTACAGAATTATGGGTAACTTGGTTTCACTGGGTAAACAGAATGTCCCAGAACTGCACATTATGGTGATTGTGAGGAATTCTGAACAAATGGCATCCACCAATAAAGATTATGAACTTAGAAATGATAGATGTATTTTAAGACCGCATATTTTAAGCTTATGCTGTGCTGTTTATGTTTTCCAAAAAAGAAAAGCACTTTCTCATTCCTTATGAGCTGCTATTTTCCTGCCTTCTTCATTAATACAGGCATGAATTCTCAAATGTACTGTCTGTATCATCCTTTTAAGATCTACGTACAATTTGTGGGTTTCCATTTCTGAGATTAAGGATGTCCTTCTCCCAGGAATATAGTCTTAAAACCTATATATCACTATTACTAGGACTTGCTTTCAATGGTGTCAAGAAGCCAAGCTAGCAATCTGCGTTGGCAGGAGGTCATATTTGGCTTGGCATATGTAAATAGCAGAAGCCCCCCCCCCCCCTCATTTTCCTTTTTAATTCCTCCTTTGATGCTGAAGATTTTGATGCTGTAGTTTGTCCATCTCATCTGTCACTGAGTATTTTACAGACCAATGTGTCCAGTTTATTCTGTCTACTGTTTCAGCTTCCCTCATCTGAAGACAGAACCACTTTGCAGCCTTGCAAGGAAATGTGTGGCTGTCACCTTCAATGGAACAAATGTGCCATTTGCGATATGGTAGTAGAGCTATTGGTCAGTTCTGCTGGGGGTAAAAAAATTGACTTGCTTGGCTAGCATGTCAAACAATTCCTCTAAACCATTGTTGTACTCACATAGCTTCTTACATGTTCAAAAGATATGCACCCAGAAGCTGCTGTTAAACTCTGGCATTAAAATGCAGAATGAAGAAACATCTCAGGCAGCCCAAATGGGGTAAATATCTCTACTGTGTGGAGCATGTAACTTGTTTGATCTTTTGTAAAGAGCTGTTGGCAACTTGTTTTGTTATATTTTGTCCCACATCATGGAAGCATTTTCTTTGCACAGTACTACATGACTGTTAAAGTCTCCTGAAATGTAGAGATTGGCCTTCTAGAATTTCTCTTCACCTGTAGCTTAATATGATCTCTCATTTGTGGTTTTGGAATTGTTTTTTTTTTTTTATAAATCCTTTATCTGGGTATTGAATTTGCTTTTAAATGTATGTAATTAAACCAAAGTTTATTGTGAAGCTTAAATTGATTTCATCTGGAGTTTATTAAATGCAATTAAGTTTTTTTTATCACCACTGTTATCATAATTCCTGTACATCAGGGTCCATCTTCTATGATTTGAATTCATGTTAATTTAATAGCTGGAATGATGGAATTCCACAATTTAACTTCTTGTTTTTAGAGTGTAAGGGTACCTTTAAGATATTTTCTGTGTATATAACAAATATTCATAGTCTTGTGTTTGTTTTCTTTTTGAGTTCAGTATGCAGTTACAATTCTCTTTAGGCTGCTGGCCATGTGGCATAGAGTTTTAAGGGTGTGACTGGAGCCCACATGATTATAGTTCAGAAAGAATGAACTGGGGAGGGAAAAGAACTGAGTCGCTGGTGCTAGCTCACCTGTCCTGGGTGGAGGAATCTGGCTACACCCCACACCAAGAGCACCAGCTGAGGGAAGACATGGAAGTGTACTCCATATGCAATGGAATTCAAGAGAAAGCACTCATCCAAGAAATGCTTGAGGTCCAGTTGAAGAATGTGAATGTATGGAAATGTTTCACTCAACATAGTGGGCACTGCAAATGTCCCTCTGAAGGCAAATTGGAGAGGGTTGCACATCCAGTGTACCAAAGTCCTCCCCTTCATCAGGGATGATATCTCCCTGTGACTGCTCTGTCCACCCACAGAATGCAAGCTGTTTGTCTTCAAGTCTCATATTGTACACATTGCTGGCCTCAGTCCAGAGTGCAAGATGAACTTGTGGACCAGAAGGAGATTGGGGTTGTTGGGCATTGCTAATGTTATTCCAAAATAAAAAGAATCTCCTTTACCTCTTTTGAATGGCTCTAATTCTGCTTTCTACGTATACCGGATTTGTATAATATAGTACTGTTTACAGCTGAGCTAGTTGCACGTTTTATTGATTGTTCATTGGCTATGTAGACTGCTTGTTACAGAGGCTGTGTTTTCCTTTTTTGTCCCACTTAAAGACATTTAATATCATCAGGAGATTTAGTAACATTTTATTGGGGGGTGGGGGGGGATAGCTACAATGTTCTGTGCTACATTCAAAAAGAGAAGGAGTTTCACTATCTATTTATCGATTTCTTACTTACACTTTGTTGACTGGGTTAGTGCAAGTAAGCTAATGACCTTTCTTAAGGGGAGAACTGATATAGTATTCATACTGATTAGGAGAAATTTGGCTAGGACAATGGGGCATACCTCACAGTCTCTTAGCACAAGAAATCTGGACAAAGCCAAAAATAATAGAGAAAAAAGGCCCACAAACAGGGACATATTTTAAATATTGCATGTATAAAGCTGAAAGGTTGCTAGTATAAAAGGTTTTGTGTTACTATGCATTTTCTGAAGGATATAAAGTCAGAAACATAAATGTCTGCCATTATTTAATGAATTCAGTCCTCACTGATTTGACATAAAACTACAATTCTTTTGAGGAACAGACCAAAATATGAGGCAAAAAACAGAACATTCTGCAGACATTTGGACAGTTGAGAGCTATGCGACTGGGGAACTTACCCTACTCTTTTCAGTAAGTGCCATGAAATATTTTATATCCACCTGAGTTATCACCAAATCAGGCTTAATGTCTCAGCCAGTTTACAGCACACTCAGGAGTGCACACACATGCACATACACAAACATGCACACTCACGCTGGTGTGAGTCAGCATCACGCGCACACACACACACACACACACACACACACACACACACACACACACACACACACACACACACACACACACACACACACACACACACTGTTAAACCTGATATTCAAAATTTGACTTAGTGCATCATTCTTTTAGTATTGATTTTCAGTCAGAATTTGTAACTGTCTAGATATTTGTCACAGTACTCCTTGGTGCAGTCCTCATTTTTGGGATATCCTGCTTTCAGGAAACCCAGATGGCCTCCCTGACTTCCAGGGCTTCCACTAAGGCCCTTCCACTAGGATGCAAGGATGTCAGTGGTATAAGAGGTGCATCAGGTGATGCCATCTACAGCTATTTTTTTTAGTATTGCATAGCCGTATGTTCTGCAGCACTTTCAGTTTATTGGTTAGCCTACTTCCAGGAGCTAGGGGAATTTATGTTATCTTTTTGTTGCTACTCATATATCTGACAGTGATTTTGTTTCTGATTCAGAAATGTATGTAAAGATGAATAAATGTATTATGTGCAGAAAGCAGATTCCCCACAAAGATTTAAACAGTCTGTGCACAGTTTACCTTGGATGAGAGCATGACATGGATTCTACCTGCATTTCATCTCAAGGACAATCCTAAAAAGGTGTCAGTCTTTCAAGGAGTTCATAACTAAAACAAGAGAGGAGCCTGTCTGGTTCTCCAGTGCCATGGCATTGGCTAAGGCCTCCAGGAACCTTCCACCAAAAAAAAAGAAACACTCTGATATGAGACACAGGGAAGCGTGTCTATTGACCAAGGACATTCCATTGGATGATGCCATCTTTTCTGTGACTGGTGTCTTTGGGTGTAGAGAAGCTCTTTTATAGCCCTCTACTCATAGTCAGTCTTGTTTGAGGCCTATGGTACGATCAGTTTGTAGGCCACCAAGCCATTGGTGTCTTGCATGTCCTCCCAGACTGTCATTTCCCCTGTACCTCCTGAGATTGAAGATCCTTAATTTTTGGAGGCTTGTATCCTCATTACTGAAGAGGAAGGTGGAATCTCCAGGGTTTTATTTCTGGAAAAAATTCGCACTGACTTGGTTGAGGTTATGGTCCCCCATCCACAAACCAAGGTCTCCAAGGTGGCTGTTCTAAATGGTATGAGACATAAGACTCTGCAAACCAAGCAGTGCTTGCCACCTTGCCTTAAACTTGGTGAGGGAGTGGCTTAGCCCCTCCTCTTCCCAGGCTTTCTCTGATTCGCCCGTTGTACTGGCTGAAGGTTTTTAAGTCTAGAACCTCTTCTAAAAAGAGAGGGGTATAAGCTCCACATGAGGATTCTGATGCTTATGATTCAGAGGCAGATGAACTAGCATATGTGTTTCAGATCCCTTTTGCTGAAACTTATGAATCAGGGACTGAGGTCACCCTTTTCTCTGATTCTTCACCAGAGGCCTCCTGTGGTGATACCCTTCATAAAATGAAGTTTTTCAATGCCATCTCAAAAACAAGTTCACATGGGCCTAACTAAACCTAGAGCACTAGCTGTCCCTCCAGTGCTAGATGTCCAAGGGAATGCATCCATGGACTTAGACTCCTCTCACCTCCTGCTTCAAGGAAACCTGACCAATTTATATGGTCAGAGATTACCACAAGTTTCTTTGCAAAAATCCTTTGGCTGATCCAACTGTTGTGTTCCTTGATTCCAGCAAGGGTGCAACGTCAACTCCTTCAGGAACAGTACTCCAAATTACAGGTATGATTGTATATCTCCTAAAAACAGCTCTTAAATCTACATTGTGAAACCCTACCACTGGAACAGTAATCAAGGAGCATTAATCCTCACCACTGGCACCAGTGGGGACATTCACTATGAGGATGACAGGGTACACATACAGTATTACCAGATGCAGCTCTCTGCATCAAGTGTAATTTCCCTTAAGAGCACATAGAGACCACAGTCAGTCTGGGACTGGTTTCTCCCTCTTTTTCCAAATCCCCAGTTAGACTCCCCACTGGCACAGCTATAGTGTTGAGATCTCAGCTGAGTGGCCAAGCCAAGACCTCCAGCACCCTCTCTGTCCAACCAATGCTTCATGTCCCTGCCCAAGTAGCTCACACACACACACACACACACACACACACACACACACACACACACACACACACACACACACACACACACACACACACACACACACACACATACTCTTTGAGGTTTGATTTATACACACACACACACACACACACACACACACACACACACACACACACACACACACACACACACACACACACACATACACACGCACACACACACACACACACACACACACACACACACACACACACACACACACACACACCTGAGAAAGGCTGGCACATGTTTACTAGCTATGCCCCCATTTGCCCAGGCTATAATGTAGTTATTACTGTCACCAGCCAACTCCTTATCAGCTACTTTAAGGCCCTTAACAAAGGGTGTCCAATCTTACTGTGTAATGTTACTGTTAATACAAATGGTAGTTTGACCAAGAGCAAGGCTATTAGGAATGGCCCACAGTGTCACCAAATAAATATGCAAGTACTCTCAAAACTTAAATATCTCTACAAAGATCAGCCATAATGAAAGATTTAAATATATTTAATAATAAATAATAAAAGATCAAGACAAAACTAGCTATATACTTACAGTGACATCAGAGTTCAAAATCACAGGAAATATTTTAAACAGCATTGCAGGACAGACTCAAATAAATAAAGAAAAATATCTAAACTAAGCTTTGCTATATTCCTGATTATATCTAAGAGACTTATACTATTCCCTAGTAACTTACTTACTCAGAGCAAGGCAGAAGTGGTGGATAGATCTTCTAGTTGTTGTCAGGTCAAAGATAGAGTACAGAATACTGCATCTCTCTATGACTTCTTAAATTAATATCTCAAATATTACTGCTGGGATAGTTTGCAGAATGACATAATTTCTTGTCATCTGACTCTATCCCAGGTAAACCCCACTGCTGGAAGCTAGCAGTATTTAGAATCTACCTGTGAAAATAAATATACCTCAAATCTTTGGCAGATGCTGGAAGTCATAAAAAAATTAGTATTTAGTTCACTCTGAAGACAATAAAGAAAGCTTCTCATCACAGACCTATGTGTCTTGCTGCCATAAAGTAATTTAATTTCAGCAATTTTTTCTGAAGCTTTGCTGGACTGAAGTTAACCTCCTATATTCCAGTTGCCACTGTTAAAATACATACAGTTATGATAGTGCATGTACATTTCTGTTCTTTTCCAGTAGGGCACACTTTAGTTACATTTTAAGCACTAGGACTTTATAAAATATCTTTTCAACAGCATGTCTGTACAAACCTAGTTTGATATACACATAATATACAGTTCCAATACATTTGCAACACAAGCATCCTATACAAATCATGCTGATATTAACAAATGATATACTTATTTGCAAAATTCCAGATAGCTGTGATAGCAGTATCTCCCTTGTCACATACACTTGCATTGTAATGCTTAACTGCAGATCTAAATTATCCTGACTTATTTGTTCATTTGTTTCCATTATTCACTGTTGTCAATTTAAAATGTTAATTAGTAATTATTAATTCTCTCCAAGTCTTTGGGATTGTTATTGCTTTTTAGTTTTTTGTTGATGTAAAGTGATCAGATCTGTTACAGTAGTAGTAAAATGCCTACACTTGATGCTGAGTTTATTTTAAATATTTTGTCTGTCTGAAATAATGTTTGTAGGTGTGAAAAATCTGTCCAGCTTTATTAACATGTAAAAAGACGAGCTTGCTTGTCTGGCTCGGTTCCTAGCTCCATGCATGCAGAACAGTTGAAAATATAGCATTTACAGTTCCTTGCTGGAGTTTCTTAAAAGCAAACCACAGTCAGCATTGTTTAACTTAAAACTGTACGTCTTAGTCCATAGCATTCAGTAGCAAATTTAAGCTGCTCAGATGTGAAACAAGTGAATTAAACTGAACAAGTTAAGTAAAATGCTATTTAAATTCCTTTATTTTACATTTAAATGCTGTTCTGTGCATATTTCAGGTGAATAGTCTGTAGCCTGCAAGGACAGATGTACCAAGTACCTCATTAGCACAGGAGCGACTTAATTAATGAATCTTTCTGCTGTCAATAATTTCTTAACTTTGGTTTATTAGATGCATATTGTGGGAACGATGGTAAGTTCTAGCATCCTGATATAGTCAAAATACTTGTGCAAATTCAGCATGGTTTGATAAGAATACTTTGGGTTGACTATTTAGCAAAAGAGGAATGGATCATTCACTGTAGTCTAGATGACCTTGGATCAATTAATGACACAGTTGTTGGAAGAAGCTCCCCCATCTTTAAGGAAGAAACAGAGCCAAAACCATTACATAATCAATACCCAGCAGATGTGGGTGTTCTGTCATGGAACAGATGGGATCAGACATGAGCACCGACTAAGCTGTGCATTAGCACAGTGACTTGCAGTTTCAATTATGTTCACAAGACATGCTAATATTTTTGGTTTCACATGTGGCAGGCTGCTATGGTAGAATGAGGGGGATAGGTCCAGCATTAACCATGATGGCTGCCTAGATGATAGCCTCCTATAACTAATTCTCACCAAGCAAGGAACTAGTGGGTCTTTTAGGTCATGGAAAGGATTATGTTTGTCAGGCAAAAAGGAGAAAAAGGTAAGAAGAACAATAGAACGGTATGGATTTTTGTCACAGCAGATGCTAAAGAAAACAATGTTATAGTGCATGCTGTACTTATTTTTTCTTTACTGACCTATGGGAAGAAAACACTCCTAGTGCCTAGTTTTAGAACTTTATGATCACGTTGAAGAGTTAAGCTGCTCAAACAGTAGAAGTTAATTCTCAACATGTATCAAAACATTCTTTCAGTTTAAGGTTCACCAGAAGTTAAAACATATAAGCTAATTGATATTAGAAGTGTAAACTGGAACTAATTATCTCCCACAAAAAAAAAAATCCTTAACAACCAAATTGTTGAAAGAGGCAGATGTGTTAAAAGCCAACTATGGCAAAGAGCAAAAATAGGCAGAAGTGTCTCAGCAAGACAAGATTGTTAATAGGATTTGCAGTAACCAAGTTAGAGAATCGGGCAAACTAGGAGATACTGTGCAGTATTGCTACTGACTTTTCTTGCTATATGCCATGTATTTAGAACAAATGCTGGTTAGTTCTGTAGTCATTTTCTTGGTAGGAACAGGGATTTAATACAAATAAAGTAATAAGAATTAGGCAACAAACACAAACTCTATTATTTAGTAATAATTAGTAATCCTGTCTGAGTTCAATAAACTTTAGCATTACTCAAGTTCATGAAATTCTGAAATGAGTTCAGAAGTACTACTTTGACATATAGCAAGCCACCCTATTTTTTTTTGCAATGGCTATGACTCCTTTACACATATTTCATATGCTGTGTATGAATTTCCCTGACTCCCCACTTGAACTATTTAAATTGAGAGTATTCCAGCACGCCATGGAATGTAGTGTGTAAAATGATTAACTGGTTCTCAGATTAAGTGATAGATAACCTACAAAAGCATTTGCTCTTGGGTAGATATATGAAATAACTATAAAATTGTAAAACATGTATACATATAAACTTTCAGTACATGCACAATACCTTCATGATGAGTCATTTTAAATTTTCCCTAGAACAAATACTAAAATAGCCCACTGGAGCAGGGCATCCTACATCTTCTCCTCAACAACATTGCCCCACCCCACATATATAACTCATATCTCTGTTCCTTGTTAAATCTGATCATAAAAATGATTGACCTTCTCCTTTAAAGTCACAAATACCCCCTGCAGTGAATAAGTTGTAATTTGTGATTTCAAATGGACAAATCTACACATGCTTTGTTGATGAGCTGTCAACATTTACTTGTAGTATCTCCAATCCCCTTGCAGTCTTAGCTGATACTTATACATGGGAGTTCTGTGTCCATCTACAAAAGTGCATAGGTCAAACATTGCTAGTTTAATGAACTATACTGGGAACTGTACAAAAAAAGTAACACCTTAGCGGTCCGCCAGCAGCAGTACAACTAAAAAAAACTTTCAAAGTCCTTTTATAAAACAAAATCTTTCTTCATTAAAGACTCTGTAGTCTATAAGGAGGAACAACAAAGAGCTACAACTATTAATAAGTTGAAAGCAAAGCATAAACTGAAACTGGTATCTGAGGCTATGGAACTCCTTCCTTAATTGCGTAAGAAAACTAACAAATGACCCCCAGTAATGTTCTGAACAGGTATCAGTCTACTTTTGTACCAATTAATGTTTAATATTTTCGGTATCTATGTTTTTGTTGGAGCTTTTCTCACTGGGTCTCCACTGCAAATGGGCTCTTTTAGAGTTTGTGTTTGTTGCCCTGGTAAACAAATGCAATAAATAAATAAAATAAATAAATTACCCACTCTGATAGTTTAATTTCTCCAAGTCTTTTGGGTTTCTAGTACCATGACTGGAACTGACCCCATATCTAAGTCAAAGTATTGTTAAAGTTTATGAAATGAGTGTTGTTTCAGTCATATGTTAGCCAAAAGCACTCTTCGCAGCTCCTGCAATGATCCCAAAACTGAATCCTTTTGTAATTCATATGGAGATACATGTATTGATAGCATATCTAAATATGATTCCTTTTCTAGACACCCATTGCTCCTACTACTATTTGAACTGTCTGGGTATCCTTCTTACACATTGCCCTCATTTATTTCTGCCTGCAAATTGTGGCATTTTATTACTTTGTGTCCCACTGTAAGTAAAACACTGTTATCACTGGGTGTAGCAATTTCAGTGATCAATGCTACTTTTGTCTTCTTTTCATGGCCTACTATATCTGTTTTTCTCATATCTGTTTTTTGAACTGTTAGTAATGGGTGATAAAATGTGATGTAACCTTCATCATTCTCTATAATGCTTTGTGGCTCATGTATCCAGCACTTCTTAGCTACTTCAATATTGTAATGCTTGCACAACCCCCAATGATCACTGTAATGTAATCAATAGTGTAGAGTGTATCTTATCTTATACATCTGTAAGCACTCTTTTATCCATGAATGTGAGATACTGTCAAATGCTTTTTTGTAGTTAATCAATGCCATACTTAGATTATTCTCCTTTTTACAGTTCTCCACTATAACTTTAATTAACAACAAATGGTCCTTTGTTCCATATGGTTTTCTTTTGTTTCCCTTTTGTTCTATTGCCATGATTGAGTTTTCTCCTAAATGACTATATACTTTGTCAACATTAATTTCAGTATATAGCTTGTGCATTGTCGGAAGGCAAGTTATTTGTATGTCGTTTTTAGGATAGCTTGCAGGTTCACTCTTCAGGAGGAGTTTCATTTTTCCTGTTGTTAAGCAGGTTGGTGTCTGTTTGGGACGCACATATAAGTAGTGCTTACTCAGGTCAAAAATCGATGTGTACAAATATTAATACTTTAAGCCAGAGGTTAGGTTCTGTATCTGGGCCAGGGGTTCTCCATTTAACAGGTTTTGTTAAATTTGTTTCAGTTTCTCTGGCAATTACTTCATCCCATTTCATATCCTGTACATTTAAACTTTTTATTCGTTCTTTACTTCTAGCCATTCAGTATCTTTACATTCCACAGGGTCTTCGTCAATATTTCTTCAAAATGTGTCTATTTCTTCTTTTTTGTGGTGGTTTTTCTATTCCTTTTGCTTTGTTTCCCAGTTCTTTATAAAAACGTTTTGGGTCCTCAGTGAATTGCTTATTTTGTACTTTTCCTTTATATTTATCTGCATATCTAGTTATCTGCATATCTAATACAATTTTTCTGCCTGTACTTAGTTTATTATTTGCAATAGCATACAATAGATCCTGGTACTGTGCATTGATTTTATCATGTCTAGTTTCTAAGTATTTTTGTTGATCTGTTCCCTCTTCTGTACTCTTCTAACAGTGACACTTCTTGTCTTAGTTGCTTTATAGTTTTCTCTATTTGATACTTCCATGATGGCATTTGATTTTTCTCCTTCTGGCTCTGTGTTTTTGTGGTAATACTTTGTCACAGTAATACGTCCTATATACTTCTGTTATATAACATGAATTTCTGTTAATAATCTTGATTACTGTATTTATGTATTCTATCAGATTTTTCACATTTTGAGTCTTATTGACTTTCTGTAATGTATTTCTTTCACTGATCTTAATATGTCGATCTATCTTTATTAAATGAAGCAGCTCTTCCTTTAGATAATTTTCTTATAAACTGAAGGCACATTTTTTGCTCTCTGTTTCCTGCAGGCATTCTACAGAAAGTTTCCAAACCTCTTAATGTGACATAATCTCTTCAGCTGCATCCTGTGTGTCATCCATTGCTCTTTCATATGGGAAGTCAGCTTTGACTGTGTCAGAGTTGCCACTGTTTCCTGCTCCTTCCTATGCAACTCCAGCTGAACCTTTGTATTGGCTTCCTAGTGAAGGCTCCAGAGTATCTTCATCTGGCAAGTGATCAGATGTTTCCCGTTCCACCTGTTTCTCCTTAATTTGGGGATTCATTGTTCCATCATACTGTGATGTTACCAGACCTGGATCGGCACCAAATTGTTCACTTCTCAGGTACTCCATAACTTCCATTTCTATTTCTTTAACTTCTCCATTGCTTATCCTCTTTTCTACTTCCCCCTTTTTTATTTTTTGTATTGTGAAATGTTCCACATCCAGATGCTTTTGCCTGTATTTCTCTTCAAATATCCTTGATGCTGCTTTTTTAATTGGTTTGTTTTGCTTTCTCATTTGTGTAAATCTCTTTTTCTTTCCCATGTCCCTATTTCTTCTTCAGATATCTCCAACTCCACCTGTTTCTCCTTACTTTGGAGACTCACTGTTCACCATGCTCTGACATAACCTGTGTTAGCCTTTCTTCACTAAATCCTTCACTTTGCAGGTATTCCATAACTTCAGCTTCTATTTGTTTAACTTCTGTTTTACTAATTCTCTAGTCTGTGTTCCCACTTTGTGATCATATTTTTTATATTGTGAAATTTTCTGTATTTGGGTGCCTCTGCCTGTATTACTCTTCAAATATCTTTGGAGCTGCTATTTTGTATTGATTAGTTTGGCTTTCTCCTTTGCATAAATATTGCACCATATCAGCTCTCTCTTTCTTTCCCATGTCTAGATTTTTTCTTGATTTTTCGTATTTCCTCTGTCACTTCTTTTTCCTAATGGCCCAAATTTTCTTGGTCTGTATAATGTTTTTCATGGATCTGTTGTATTATTGAACACACATTTGCATAACCTTTGACAGTTTTTTGGCAAGTATTTTTCTTTCCTCTAATTTCTCTCTCAATCTTTTTGAATATCTTCTATTTGTAAATTTTGGACTTCTTGCGTAATAGTAGCCATACATAATTTCTTCCTTATTCTCAATAGTTATCATCTTTATGGCTCTTTTTTGGCTTGTCAGTTTTTGTGTTTTTTGTGGACTACTACCTCTTCTATAACAGAGAAGCCATCCTCCCCCTGGGCCTGACCTAGCCCCATTGTAGGAATGTTTCTTTAACTTGAGGATTCTACACTGTCATTTTTTCCTTGCACCAGTGTGCATAGCAGGAATGGGATCCTTTTTATCCTGGAACTTGTGCACCCAGCTGCATTTTTATTTTTAACCTACCTCTCTCCATGATGGATGCTGTATAAAATGCAGTCTCTCTATCAGTGTCTTCTTGGTGAGATTTTGTAAAAACTGGGTCCACCATATGAAAGTACTCACCAAAACTTCAGGATGAATTCAGTTCTAGCAATACTACTCTCCTTTTCTTGCTGGTTTTGTCATCTCTTCATTCAGTCCACCTACAAATGACTTGTTCTGAACTGGTGTCACCCACTCTGACTCTAAAGATGTCGGTAGTATACCTGCAAACAAATTTAATGCCAGCTTCACCCTGAAACAGTCACCGAAATGCAAAGGACTGAGTCCCGTATTCCCCCAAAGATCATCAGGATGCATGTTGTCTTATCTGTACTCTCAAAAACAAAATATAAAAATGCCATTTCCATTGGTTCAGGCAATTTCCCTGGTTGATTAATAAATGGCATCAAACATGATGTCATAGAGCCCCTCCTGAACTTGTTTAACTTAAGTTTATCCACAGGGTATGCCCTAGAAATATGGAAAAGGACTGCAATGTTGCTGCTTTTAAAGGGGGGGAGGTGTCTCTGTCACAGAACCTATGAATTATAGTCACATCAGCCTAACTGGTCTAATTTGGAAAGTGATGCCACATGGCCTGTCTTCATTAACTACTATATTAAAGTCCTCATTAAACTAGATCCTCAACAGTTTGGTTTTGCCAAAGGGAGGTTGTGTTTACTTAATTTATTTAACATCATTTAGAAGGTCATAGCAGCGGTGGATAGTGGTCATTCTGTCCACATAATGTATATGGATCTGGCCAGGATATTCAATACCATCCCCCATGCTTGATTTAAACTGAGAGACCAAATTGTAGACCCCTATGTGGCAAGGTGGATAGCAAACAGCTTGAAAGGTAGAATCTATATAGTCAAGGTGGCAGAAGCCACCTCAGATGCCAACTGAGAAAGCAAAGAAATAACTAGTGGCATACCACAGCACTCAGTGCTAGGATCCCTCCCTTTGGTATAAACTTCTGGGACCTCCAAACCACAAACCCAAACTTATGGCTAACTGAATTTGCTGATGATTATAAGCTGGGCATCACTGTCCAGTCTTTACCCCTAATGCTTGGAATCGCTACAACAATAACTAATCTGTTTCCTTTTACTCTTCAAGCAGTCAATTTATATTGCTATTATACCAGTGATATAATGTATATACTGTACATTAATTTTAATTCTTGCATTACTCACTAATTGATTCTCTGTATGCCATGCAGTTTTGCTTAACGTAATAACTCTGCTTGCATCTTAGATGTATGTTTCAGTTTACTGTTCTGCCACGCCTTTTATTTTTCTTACTTGCTTTAATATATTTCAGTTTATGCTCTGTATTCTTGTCTTTGTACCCAGATCATGGCCATAAAGGGTCTTTGGACCTGCCCATATACCATAGGTTCATAGGTTCGTACTAGGCTATCTGCCCTAGGGCATTTATAAGCCTAGCCAGAGTGTGTGGCTTTTGCCACCCCTTGGGATGAGAATACTATGCCCATTTAGGATTTAGTTTACTGTGCCTCTATCTAGTAGTGACACAGAGATGACCCCCGGGGTAAACCTACGATCTCCCATCCACTCGTCAAGATTTCTCTTGAAGAGAGTTAGTGAGGGGCTCTGCCTAACATGGACTGGGATTCTGTTCCAGAGTGTAGGGAGCCTCTGGGTTATGAATCTGCCCCTCCAGCATGTCCTATTTATTTCTATGTTGAGGTTCAAATCTCTTGCTCTCATGGCTCTAATGGATTTGGATTTTCTGAGGTGGAGCATATCCATTAATTCCAGATTGGACATGGCCTTGTACGTCAGGCATAGATCACCTCTGAGTAGGCAGTATGCAACTGAATAGAGCTGGAGTTTCTTCAGCCGGGCAGCATATGACATATGTTTGAGACCCTTTATCCTCTTGGTGAGGAACTTTTGGGGTCTTTCCAACTGCTGCAGGTGTCGGGTAAGATACATTCCAAATGGGGCATTGTACTCAATCATGGGCCTGATAAGAGAAGAGTACAGGGTCACAATGACCTCTCTTGATCTAGATGTGAATCCCTTCATGATAAGGTGGGCAATATAGAAGGTCTTCCTAACCACCTTGGCAATGTGAGTGTCAAATGAATGGTTACTGTCAACTTGGGTCCCTAGGCCCCTGATTACCTCTTCCATACTTAATGGATTACCACCTATGTGGTAATTTGTGGGTACCTTGTTTTTCCCAAAGGGTATGACTATACATTTTTTGGCGTTCAGTTTAAGGCCATGGCTCTGGCACCAATTATCCGTTTCTATGAGGCCTCTCTGAAGGATGCTTGTGTTCGCTGGAGTATCAATTATGGCACCCACTTTGCAGTCATCTGCGAACTTTGTCAGCCACAATCTTCCTATGTTTGCTTGCACCTCAGAAAAATAAATGCCGAACAAGAGGGGTCCCAGGACTGAGCCCTGTGGGACACCGCTTGTGACTGGCTTAGAGTCTGACATGGCTCCAGCAATTCTGACCTTGTGGATTCTGTCCTTGAGCCAGTTTGCAACCCATCTTGTGACATATGGGTTTACATTTAAGCTGGTGAGTTTGTCTATGATGCCCAAGTGGGGTATTGTGTCAAAGGCTTTTGCAAGGCCAAGGTAGGCTGTGTGAACTGCCTTACCCTCATCAATGGCCTTAGTGACTGTTTCAAAAAAGTCGACCAAGTTCAAAAGGCAGGATCTGCCCTTGACAAAGCCAAATTGGGTAGGATCCAATGTCTGTAGGCCCCCAATGTCTTTGTTTATGAGTTCCATAATGATCCTTTCCATAGCTTTGCAGACCAGGCTCATCAAGCTTATGGGGCGGTAATTTCCAGGGTCCGTAGAAGCACCGCCTTTGTGGAGTGGGACCACTTTTGCTGTACGCCACTCTTTGGGTACGTATCCTGTAGTAAGGCTAAGATTAAACAGCAGCCTTATGTGCAGGTTTAGTTCCTCTTGGAGTTCATGTAGCATGCAGCCTGGGACACCGTCCGGTCCCATTGTTGCTGTGTTTTTAGCTTTGGAGAGGGCGGCTCTCACCTGGGCATCTGAGATGTTAGGGAGGCTACACTCTGCTGGGATAGATATTTCTTCTTTTGGGGGGGAGGGGGCAGAGAAATTTGCACTGAACCTGTCTGCCAGAATGTTGGCAATGTCTGTGAGTTCAGTGTATTTTGTGTCATTTTGGACTAACTCTGAGCATATCTGGGAGTTTCCACCCAGGTTTCTAACATAGCTAAAGAAGGCCTTGTGATTGTCTTTTGTGTCTTTTGCGATTTTTCTCTCAAAGTTGGCCTTGGATGATTTTATGAGTGATCGTAGTTTTTTGTTAGTACTGATCAGAGATGCCTTCCCTTTTAGGGATTTTGCTCTGTCATGTAGTAGCTTCCTCCTCCTGTTGTAAAGTTTGTTAATGGCTGGGGTCCACCAGACAGGGCACCTGCCTTTGGAGGAATGGGTCTTGGTTTTATTAGGGATTGCATGATCCATGCATTCTTGAAGGTGCCCATAGAAGACATTTATAAAGGATTCAGCGGTGTGGGTTGTGGTTTCCACTGGCCCAGGGGCCTTGAAGGATACCACTTCAGTCTTAAGAAGTGTGAAGTCGGCTTTTGAGAAGTTCTTCACTGTAGTCTTTTGTGCAGGGGGTGGGGGCGGGATGTGGATTTCCAGTGAGATTAATTTATGGTCTGATCTCACCAATGAGGGGTATACTTCCAGTGTGGAGCATTTTGTCCCCATGTTTGTGATGATCAGGTCTAGTATATTTTCTCCTCTTGTGGGAGTGGTGACTAGTTGTTCCATCGCATTTGAGTTTATGAATTCTAGGAACCTTTGGGCTAGGGTGTTGGGGCTTGAGTAATGTTCCCAGTCTATGTTTGGGTAGTTGAAGTCTCCCAATATGATGGTATTTGGAGAGACATTCATACTCTCCAGCATATTCAGGAAGGCTGAGTGGGGTTCCTGAGTTTGAGAGGGTGGTCTGTAGCATGCTACAAACTGTAGGGCAGTTTTGCCTATGGTTAGTTGCACCTGGATGGTCTCCGATGCTTCGTGCATTGCCACTAACCTGGAGGTGTGGGTATCTTTGATGAATATGGATACTCCCCCTCCTTTTGTGGTTCGGTCCAAGTTTTGGGGCCGGAAAGCATGATATGAGGTAAAACCTGGTAGTGCTGGGGTGCTCTCAGGAGCCTTGAACCAGGTTTCAGTCACCGCACAGACATTGATGTTCTCCATACTGAGGAGGGCTTCGAGAGCATGCATCTTGAGGTTTAGACTTCTGGCATTGAGCAGCATTACCCTTAGTTTTTTTTCACTTGTGTTTTCTAGGGAGGTGGGTTTGTCTTTTGAGCCTTGCCTAAAAAAGGCACTATGGGGGTGGCAAGAGCCTTGGCCAATATCCGGAAGCCCAGGGGTGACAGGTGCAAGCCATCCCTTGGGAAGCAGCGTAGCTTGTCAAGCATGTCATCCCAAGCAGACAGACATTGGATCCCCTTAGAATGACACCAGTAATTAAGCCAATTGTTAAAGCTGATCATTTTGTCTTTGTACTGTGGCATCATTCTTGGTGAGGGTAAGATGCTGCTCTGGGTCAGGATCATACCGGCCTGGGCTACATAATCAGAGAGCTCCTCTATGTCTCTTTTCATGTAGTCCAGGGAGGTACGTCTCAGGTCATTCACACCAGCATGGACAATGACTGAGTCATATTTGTACTTGCTTTGGAGTGACCTGAGTGCTTGTGTTATGTGGTGGATTCTAGCGCCTGACAGGCAGCTTACTGTAACCTTTTCCTTGTTCAGTCTGGTGAGCGGGACGTCAGTGTGTCTGACTATGGAGTCACCTATTACAAGTGCATCTGGCATGTTGTTTGGCCTTAAGGGCTGTGACTGTTTAGCACACTGACTTTGTGAACTATGTGTTGCATGTGCTATGTCTTGAGGTAGTGGCCGTTTGGGTGTCTGCTT
The DNA here is from genome assembly GCF_019279795.1 of Protopterus annectens. Taxonomy (NCBI): domain Eukaryota; kingdom Metazoa; phylum Chordata; order Ceratodontiformes; family Protopteridae; genus Protopterus; species Protopterus annectens. Next base: position 1,473,853,991 of record NC_056744.1, read on the forward strand.
TGGAGGCCTCTGTTGTTTTGGTAGATTTTTAATAAGAGCTTCTGAGTATGTTTTTGTGTGTTTATGTGTTTGGTTTGCTGTTGTGATAGGTCTATGTGAGACTGGGTTTGTGGTGTGCGTGGTTACCGTCTCCTCCTGACTGGTTTTGCCAGTACTGAGTTGAGAGAGCTCAGCCTCCAGTTTGGCCAGTTGCATCTCTCACATATATTTGTATTTGTTGGGAGGAGGGGAGGGCTGTCTGTGTACATGAGGCAATTGTAACATTGCCTCAAGATTCCCAGATTCACCAGCTGAACAGGAGAGGATGCCAGCAACTGACCCTTCGACACTAGAATAGTGTAAAGGATTGCTGTGTAACTGAGTCAGAAAGGACCTATAGGGAAATGGGTACTCAAGGGGATTTAGGTGAATGAAGTACTTTCTTTTTGTTTGAGTGCTTTATCTGTATAAAAATGCTTTAGGAGCAAGTGCTGGGCTTTTCAGATAGAGAATAGACTGTTTAGATTGCAAGTAGAGCAGTTCTAAGGGAAAATTTGAAGAGCAGACTTTGCGGAGCCAGAAATAGTTTAAACTTGATTAACCAGCGCTGCCGATGCTGCTCTATGAGCAACTTCACGCGGGCTTTATAACAGGGGGATGAAAAGAGTTAGGAAATGGCCCAAAACGGCCAATAAACTACAAGTTGCTGGGCTGGAACCACTCCTTTAGGGACAAATAGGCTGCTCAGTGCTCCCCACTCCCACTGGTGAACAAAGAAGCTTCCTCTCATCCAAATAAGGATATGGACAACACAGGAACTATGACACAGCCCAGGGATCAGCAAAATCTGAAGACTGGACTATTCTAGTTCAGTAAAGGCAGGAAAACAAGGATATTTTTTTGTTTTTTTTGTTTCAAACAGACAAAAAGATACAGTAACAAACAGTAAATGCTTTAAATCGGCTAGCGCACTTGAGTGTGTTAGCCTAACAGTTAAATTAAGCAAAAAACAAACTTTTTAAAGTGCAAACAGTTCAGAAGCAAACACAAATACAGTAGATCAACTTGCAGAGCTAGTTTAGTAATATGAAAATGCTTTTAGGCGAAATACAGTCAAAATACAGCAGTCAAAAAAGAAGCCAGAGAAATACTTATAAATCAAAGTAAAGTCACTCTCACTCTCTGCTGCTTGTAGAACTCTGCAGGACACCACAAGGAGCTGTGCTGAGTCGTATACAAGCGCAAAAGCTCGCTAAAGCGGGCTTTATAGCAGGGGGTTAAAAAGAGCTAGGAAATGTCCCAAAATGGCCAATAAACTACAAGTTGCTGGGCTGGAACCACTCCTTTTGGGAAAAATAGGCTGCTCAGTGCTCCCCACTCCCACTGGTGAACAAAGAAGCTTCCTCTTATCCAAATAAGGATATGGACAGCACAGGAACTATGACACAGCCCAGGGATCAGCAAAATCTGAAGACTAGACTATTCTAGTTCAGTAAAGGCAGGAAAACAAGGATACTTTTTTGTTTTTTTGTTTTTTTGTTTCAAACAGACAAAAGGATACAGTAACAAACAGTAAATGCTTTAAAGGTTAGTAAATATAATGTAATACGATACAATACAATACACTATAATATAATATAATATAATATAATATAATATAATATAATATAATATAATATAATATAATATAATATAATATAATATATAATGTGTATAACTTAATTAAAATCCTTACACGCCATTGGTGTACTGAAAATAGGTTAACATTGAATGCGAGTAAGTACCATACTGTCACTTTTGGCAGATGACTCTCATTTACAATTTACAGCATAACCTGTACTACACTGCTGAAAGGCATGCTTGCAAGGGACCTTAGCACCATGGTTGCCATCTCCTTCTACTGTTAAGCACCATGTAGCTTCAGTGAACAGGAAGTTCTGTTGAACACACCTGATCTCTAGAGGTATCACTTCCAAGTCTAAGGAAGTCTCCATCCAATGAACTCCATGCTGATCCAATCGGTTATAGAATATAATACCCTCTTTGTTATGTAAATATTCAGGCACATCATCCAGCTAGAAGAACCCAGTGGGTCTTACTAAAAAATGAGTAAATGGATTATAAAGTCTCACTAAAGATTTAAATGTCTACCAACATATGAGTAAAGCACATCGAAGGGCAGGTATATTGCCAAACATATATACCTCTCTAGTACAAACTACACTTGCATATAAAACACAGTCCATGCATCCTTCAAGATCGACCTTGCTTGGATGGTCATCCATAAATTCTTTTCCAGCCTGACTTTCTTTGTCTTTCTAAAAGGCAGATGTACATTAAGGAGAATATGGTCTCATGACTTACTTGGCTTGTAATTCCTTTGATCTTGTGGTCATATGAGCTCATTTTAATCTGTAGTCACCTTAAACTGCTACCCATACTGTAGAACTATACATGAAGATAGCATTTTATTATAAGAGCAGCTGTTTACAAAGCTGTCAAAAATCAGAAACCCCAACCAACAGCAAAAATGCAGGGTGAATTTAATAAAAGGAAATAATATAAAATGGGATTGGTAACAACATCTTTAATCAACATGTAGATGTAGTAATGCAAGACAATCATTTTCAAATTGAAGATCATCATCAAACAGAATATCTGTAAATGTTAAAATATGAAATCCAAGATGTCAGTATAGTGATTCTGTATGGATAACAGCAAACTGGATAACATAGATATGCCTGGTAATAAAAAATCCTCCATTTGGAAGAATCGCAAAGAGGGAGCTGTGTCCGCTACAGCCTTATAAAACTGTATTGTATTGTCATTAATGAATGGCATTGCCTGACAAGTAAAAGGATATCCACTATGCAGTGTGAATTGGCATGTAGGGGACTGGTATGTGTTGTCTATGAAGCAGCTCCCAGCCTGTCCGAAGTGTGGCTATGCCGGTTGTTGCATCACTCCACGACTTTTAATACAAATGCAATGGGCATACCTTTTTATCTTCAAAAGAAATTAACTGTTTTCATAATATCTATTCATTGAACAAAGGAGAAGCCAGTTTTAGGCTTGCTTCTCTCTGGTCAGGTGACCCGTTTGTTCTCAAATTTGAAAACTTGAATGTAGGATGAGCAGTGTGGAAGAGATGTATCTCATCTCAGATTTTGAATTACATAACTCACTTGCTTTTATGTAAGTTCTGCCTATAATATTAAGTCTCTGCACAAGTGACTTAGATAAACATCATTGCTGTTTATCAGTTTTCTTTGTGCTTGTGATTATTGTCTGCAATAATAGATTTTGCAATTCTTGCCACATTTTTGGTGTTTTTTCTTTTCTCCCTTCAGCTGCCTACCCAGTGCCCATGTCCATTGCTGTTCTTCTAGTTGCATCCTTAGTCTCTTAACCATCTCTGATAGGGCTGAGGCCAATGTGGAACTTGATTGTATCCTGGGGGGAGGTCTGGCTGTTCACATCCACTGGGGGTGTCTGTTTTTATTACATACTTCTGTTGCTTTCTCGCTTTACTTTGGTTCCTTGTGGTACTTCTGAGGGGCAAGCATACAGTGGTAATGTGTGACTTATCATCCCACCTCCACAGCAACTCAGCCTTGTCTCTATCATGTTCCCCCTTTGGTGACTCCTCCTAGTGTGACGTCCCCAGCTTCCACAAGAGATCATTGCAGGAGACACCGACTGAACCCCAGACATCCGAGGCGCTGTTCAAACTCGAGTTGCCTGGGCTATACTTAGGGCTTTATCCATTTAGGCCTCTGGAGTGGTTTAGTAGTTCTTGTTACTTTTATTGTATGCTGCCATTGTACAATGGATAGGTTTTACCTAAACTAGTTCATATTTCAGCCTTGCTGCTGTGCAGCTGCAACATTTTTATCACTATCCAATAATCAGAAATGTAACAGAGGGCACGTCTTGGAGTATGTTTTAACCATGCATTTTTCATTTAGGGTATAACATCCCAGTGAAGCAGCTGTTGCTGTTGGTTACAAATCCTGGTATAACAAAAGAAGATGTGATAAAGCTTGAAATGGATCTTCCTGATGTCTTTTCCATCAGTAAGTAAATGTTTAGGTAAAGAATTGACATGGGTTTTCACTTTATATTTAGAAAAAGAGTTAAATAATTGTTGAAAGACAAGAGTTTGAGAGGTAATGAATGATCCCTTCTTTCCAGAGGTTAACAAATAAAAATGATGAGTGCTTGTGAACATGAGAAGTGTAAGAAAAATTCTTGATTATACCATGACCCCCCATTAATATTCCAAAACATGCACGCTGATTGGCCAGCGTGCATGTTGTAAATTGACTTATACTAATGAAAAAAGGTCCGGTCGCCCGGACTTTTTCCATTAGTATAAGTTTCTTTTAAAACACTGTCTCGCTATGTTAAAAGAGTTTAACATAGCGACACAGGTTTAAAAAAGCAACGGAGATCTCCGTTGCTTTTTTTAAAGCTGTCTCGCTATGTTAAACTCCTTTAACATAGCAACACAGTGTGTAAAAAGCAACGGAGATCTTGCTTTCTCTGTTGCTTTTTTTTTAAACCTGTCTCGCTATGTTAAATGGGTTTAACATAGCGAGACAGCTTTAAAATAAGCAACAGAGATCTCCGTTGCTTATTTTAAAGTTGTCTCGCTATGTTAAACCCATTTAACATAGCAAGACAGGTTTTAAAAAAAAAGCAATGGAGAAAGCAAAATCTCTGTTGCTTTTTACTGTTTCGCTATGTTAAATGGGTTTAACATAGCGAGACAGCTTTAAAATAAGCAACAGACATCTCCGTTGCTTATTTTAAAGCTGTCTCGCTATGTTAAACCCATTTAACATAGAGAAACAGTAAAAAGCAACGGAGATCTTGCTTTCTCTGTTGCTTTTGGCCACAGCTCTGATGTACTGTGTAGGCATGCGCAGTACATCAGAACTGCCGCGGATACCAGACAGCTGCGGAAGGGCAGCAAAGAGGCATTATACAATGCCATTATTTAAGAAAAGTAATTATTTCTTTTCTTAAATAATGTCATAGTATAATAGCAATAACCCACTTCTGGGTGTGGGTAATGCGGGATTTACCCACGTTTGTCTTTGTTTGGTCCCTCGGGCTTCGCCCTCGGGACCAAACCACGCCAACCGTGGGTAAATCCCGTATTACCCACACCCAGGCATGGGTTATTGCTATATTAATCTAGAGTAGGCCAGTGTGATAAAATATTGAAGTTATAGTGTTCTTTCCAGTATTTTGTGAAGGTGCAGACTGTGATGCCCGTGCACTGGCCCAGCAATCAAGGTCCTCAATCCTCACCACTAACACCAGTGAGAGGCGTCAATATAGGGAAAGGATAATAAATACACACACAGTAAAGTACAATTTCCATTAAGAGCACACAGAGATCACAGTCAGTCTGGGGCTGGTTTCTTCCTTTCTCTCCAGGTCCCGAATAAGACTATCCACTGGCACAGCTATAGGGTCCAGATCTCAGCCTAGTGGACAAGGTAAAACCTCCAGCACCATCTCTGTCCATCCAGTGCTTTGTCTCCCTACCCAAGTAGCTCACACACACACACACACACACACACACACACACACACACACACACACACACTTTGAGATAAGAGTTTATACAACCACACAGATACTCCTGGGGAAGGTGGCACAGTTTCTCCAGCTGTGCCCGTTTTACCCAAACTATACAGTAGAAATCACTGCCACCACGCAAGTAATATTTATCAGCTACTCAAAGGCCCTTATGAAAGGGTGTCCAATTATACTGTGCAATATTATTATCCAAATGATAATTGCACCCAAACAGTCAAAACTTATTTGGAGTGACTTGGTACAGTATCACTATATACATGCAATGTACTCTTAGAGCTTAAATTATCTGTACACAAAACAGCCACAGCTGAAAGGTCTTAAAATATTTAATAATAAATAAAAAAACACAAGACAATACTTCTTACTACACAGTGCCAGTCAAGAGTTCAGAGATCACAGAGAAATACTTAAAATAATACTACAGTAGAAAAGTTCTGACATCAACACAGAAAAACACTTAGTCTAATCTTCCTAATTCCTAGCTATTTCTAAGAGAAAACACAGATGTTCGTCGTATTTCACTGTTGCAGTCATGACTGTAGGGTTCTCCCCTGCCAGCAGGCAGCCCTCGGTCGGCCAGAATCCCAACGTCTGGGTCCGGCATCGGCTGTTCAACCATGCTCCCTGACGTCAGAGCGCCAGGAGTACAAAGCTGACAGCCGACGCTATCTTCTCCAGTCTTTCTTGCCGTGTGGTGATAGCAGTTCGCAAGTGCCACTCGGCTGACTCCTGACAATTTTTTCTGATAAACTTCAGTCCGAAGACTTTCTTCTCCACTCAAAGCTAAGTACCCCGTTGGGGAAACTTTTTCTTGCTCCAGTCCGATGTCAGAAAAAGTTAATAATTGTATTTCATATGGGAAGCAAATACCTCATAAGGATTTTCATTCTTACTGTATTCCTTGCTTAGGCCCTGACCACGACGTAGCTTGTTGTCGGTTTTGTGCTAGATTCAATCAACGTACAATTAAACAAAGGTACGATTTTGCTTTTCATTACTTCGGTAGGTGCTTTAACTACAAAATGTCGTCGGATACGGTTCCGGCTACCGGAGTTCACAAACGTCGCAAGGATAAAGACAGGCCTCCGAGGTCCAAATCTGATGATAGCGCACAAGCAGAGCCAGCTTCAGATTTGGCTGTCGTCAGTGAGATGCTTTTGCAGCCCCTGTCGTCGGCCATTTCAGAACCGATGGCCGAAATGAACTCTCATGAGGAGCCAACCAGGCCTTTGAATATTTCTATTGCAGAACCTTCGGACAATGCTCCTTCGGATGGGTCCGGAGCCCATGTGCAGGTACCGGCTTCCGAAGGGGTTTTCAGGCCTACTCAGCTTCTAACAAAGGCAAAGCCAAAGACAAAGGCAAAGACTCCTTCTAAATCAAAGACTGCAACACAGGACTCTTCTGAACCGGCTCCCAAGTCACAGAAACAGTTACTCAAAATGGTGGAGGATTTACTCACTATGATTAGGGGTTCTCATCCCCCTCTAGATAAAAGGCCAAGGCAGGATGTTTATTATGATTCCTCTGAGCAGGCTTCTGTTTCTTCAGTTTCTTCTTCTGATCAGGAATATTCTTTCCCTCCTTATGAGGATTCTGATGCTGAGGAATCCATTCCTTCAGCTTCTCCCCCTGAGGATTTCTCTTTTGGTGAAACTTTGCATGAAATGAGGGAACATTTCCACTGGGAAGGACAGGAGTATTCAGAATCTAAGAAAAGACTAAGGGATTTTCTTTTTCTCCCCCAACATAGACCCCTGGCTATCCCTCCTGTTTTGGATATTGTGGATGATGCTTTTTCGGAGGCTAACTTAACCCCTGACTCTTTTCCTCCTGCTCCTGTTAAGCCTGATAGATATTACTGGGTTCCTGATTCCCACCAGTTTTTATACAAGAACCCTTCTGCTGACCCTGAAACCATTTCTCAGGGTCCTAAGGGAGTTAAGGCCACTTCTGCCAAAAATCCCATTCCCACTGAAAAGGATTCTAGATCTTTAGAAAGATGGGGCAAAAAAGTGTACACTTCTGCTACTTTTTCCATTAGGGCTTTAAACTGTCAGTTTCATATGCTGAAATACCAGCAATTTCTCTTGTCTGTTTTAAAACAAAAGCTTACTTCCATTTCTGCCTGTGCAGATGATAAGCAATTACATGACTTATTGCATGCCACTAAACAAGTTGGGAAGCATGGTTTACACTGTGGATTTGATGCCTTGGAGGCTTCTTGTAGGGCTGCTGCCTCCGGCACAGTCATTAGAAGGCATGCATGGCTAAAGGAACAAAATTTGCCAGAACAAGTAAAAGCTAAATTATTGGATGCTCCTGTTCAGCATAATGTTTTGTTTGGATCAAAAGCTGAAGAGGTGATTAAAAAGATGGAGGATAAGGCAAAATCCATGCAAACAGTCAAAGATTTCTTACAAGTACAGCCACCAAGATTTAGCAGGAATTGGCCTTCAAAAAATTGCTCCTTTCCCACTTCAGACAGGCCTCAGAGGGGTAGATATAGACGCTCCAAAGGAAGGCCTCAAACACAAGCTTCTTATAGACCAAGACAGTGGACTGCTTCCACCCCTAGGGGAGGAGAGGATAGGTCACAAACTCATAGGAAACAAACTCAATGACTTCCTCTGTTGGGCTGCAGGAACTTCTTGCCTGGAAGCCCCCCTCGGAGGAAAACTCTCTCTTTTTTATCAAAATTGGACTCATATAACCCAAGACAAGTGGGTTCTGGATGTGGTTTTAAGAGGTTATAAATTCCATTTTCATACCCTGCCAAGGCCAAGCGGATGGCCAGACCTTCCAAAACATCAATGGACAGAGGCCTTAAACCAGGTGGAAGCTCTTTTGGCTTTGAAAGCCATAGAACCGGTTCCACTTTCAGAGATGGGACAAGGTTTTTACTCAAAGCTCTTTCTAGTCCCCAGGAAGCAAAACTCATGGAGACCCATTCTGGATCTGTCAGTCTTGAACACCTTTCTAGAGATTCCAAAATTCAAGATGCTTACTCTACAGCAACTACTTCCAATGCTATCCAAAGATACATGGATGGTAACTTTGGATTTAAAGGAGGTATATTTACACATTCCCATCAGGCAGGAATGCAGAAAATACCTCAGGTTCAAAGCCGAATCGAGGCACTTTCAATTCTCTGCGCTGTCCTTTGGATTGTCTACTGCGCCCAGAGTCTTCACCAAATGCCTGGCTCCAGAAGTAGCTTACTGCCAACTCAAGGGAATTCAAATTTACCCTTATCAGGACGATTGTCTAATTCAGGCAGACAACAAAGATGTCTTACTCCAGCATCTAGAGTTTGTACAGAACCTCCTCAAGTTCCTGGGATTCTCTGTAAACATAAAAAAGTCAAATTTGACACCCTCACAAGATAACTTTTCTGGGTGCTCTTCTAAACACCACAACCCAGATGGCATTTCTGACATCCAAAAAACAATGACAGCTGGCTTCAACTTTCAAAACCTTGGCAAGTTTAACTCAGCTATCTGCAAGGAGATTCCTGCAGGCTTTGGGTTACATGGCCTCCTGCATCCTTCTCGTACCATATGCAAGACTACACATGAGGAAAATACAGTGGTACCTAAAATGTGTATGGTCTCAGCATTGCCACAGTTTAGACATACTGATCTCCATCCTGCCTTGTCTTCAAAAGGAATTCCTTTGGTGGTCCAGGGCATGTACTCTAAACAAATGGAAACCCTTCTGTCTGCCTCCTGCCACTCAGATTCTAACCACGGACGCCTCGGATTATGCTTGGGGAGCCCATTTTCAGGGCAGCTGTCTGCAGGGACTTTGGACAAAGGATCAGAAGCACCTGAATATCAATTTAAAGGAAATGTTAGCCATTCAGAAAGCTCTAATTGCCTTCAGGATTCTTCTACAACCAGGACAACTACTAATATGGACAGACAACACCACAGTTATGTGGTACATAAACAAGCAAGGAGGGTCTCATTCCTACCCCCTTTGCAGACTAGCTATGGATCTATGGAACACAGCTTGAGCTTGCAATCTTCAAGCTCAGTTTCTACCAGGGAAGCTAAACTTCCTGGCAGACTCTGAGCAGAAACCTTTCAGATCCACACGAGTGGATGCTGGACACCAAAATATTCAGGATGATAACAGCAGTCTGGGGATGTCCTCACATAGACCTCTTTGCATCATCAACTACAGAATTTTTGCACCAGGACTTTCCACAAAGAAGCTTGGAAAGTAGATGCCCTATCATTCAGTTGGAGGAACCTCTCGGGATATGCCTTTCCACCTCTTCCTCTTCTTCCACGGGTATTATTAAAGATAAAACAGGACAAGCCCAAGATGATAGTCTTGCTGGCCCCAAATTGGCCTCGACAGTTTTGGTACCCAACTCTAAAAAACCTATGTCTGGAGCCCCCTTGGCTTTTACCTCAATCTCCGAACCTTCTGTCCAACTTCAGGGTCAGGTTCTACACTCTCATGTCAGAACTCTCAACCTGGTGGCCTGGTTAATCCAGGGCCTTTGATTTCTTCTTTCCTACCCAAGCAGGTTATGGATGTCATTTTAGAAGCCAGATGTCCTAGCACTAGAAAATCTTATGCAGGAAAATGGAAAAGATTTTGTTCCTGGATGCAGGCTCAGGATTCTGGTCCTCTTCTTCTGAACATTCCTTTACTTTACTTGACAGATCTCTTACATAAGGGTCTCTCTTTTTCTTCCATTAAGATACATGCCTCTGCTATTTCCGCTCATTATAATACAGACCCTCCAATCTTTTCCCTCCAGCTCATGAGACAGTTTCTCAGAGGAGCTAAGAACGTAAGACCTCCTAAATCTCCTCCCATTCCTGCTTGGGATCTTAACTATGTTTTGGAAAAACTAACCTTGCCTCCTTTTGAGCCTGCTGCCTCTTCTGACATCAAGTTTTTATCTTGGAAGACAGCTATCCTGTTAGCCCTAACGTCTGCCAGGAGAGTTTCAGAGTTACAAGCTCTTATGGCTGTGGAACCTTATATTATTTTTCATCAAGACAGGGTGTCTTTGAGGACTAATCCACCTTCATGCCTAAGGTGGTTTCCAAAGTGGCTTTAAATCAAACTATCCACTTGCCAACTTTTTTCCCCACTCCTCAAAATAAAGGGGAAAGGATCTTACATTCCTTGGATGCACACAGACAACTACGTTTTTACCTGGACAGAACCAAGGACATCAGAAAATCAGAACAATTGTTTGTTTCTTATGCTTCAAGTTCCCAAGGTAAAGCCATTTCAAAACAGACCATTTCTAAATGGATTGCTCATGGAATCAGAATTTGTTATTCACACCAGGGAAAGCAAATCCCAGGGAGTATACAGACTCATTCCACCAGAGATGCTGCCACTTCTGCGGCCTTCCTCAGGGAAGTTCCTACTAAACTTGCAGCTTGAAGCTGCAACTTGCAGTTCAGTGCATACTTTTTCTAAGCACTACAATCTACCTCTCTACTCTAAGTCTAGGGCAGGCTTTGCCTCTGCAGTCTTGTAGGGCCTTTTAGCCACTCCTTCTTCTTTATGACCATCTCCCCTTCTTTCAGCTTTGGGATTCTACCCTACAGTCATGACTGCAACAGTGAAACACGATGAACATAGTACAGCTGTGTACACCTACCATAAATGTAGATGTTCGAGTGTCTTCACTGTTGCAGTCTGGGTTTCCCTCCCTCCTGTCCCCTCTTATTTCTACTTTTGTGTGGTTCCTTTTTTCACCATTCTTCTGAGGTGTATTTGCAAGGGATTTGGGACCTTTCTCATTTTGGGACTCCTGACATCTGGGGCAACAAAAACTGGAGAAGATGGCGTCAGCTGTCAGCTTTGTACTCCTGGCGCTCTGACGTCAGGGAGCATGGTTAAACAGCCAATGCCGGACCCAGACTTTGGGATTCTGGCCGACCGAGGGCTGCCTGCCGGCAGGGCAGAACCCTACAGTCATGACTGCAACAGTGAAGACACTCGGACATCTACATTTATGGTAGGTGTACACAACTGTACTTTCTAAAATCCTACTTACATATAGACACAGGCAGAGTGGCGAGTTGGATGTTCTCAAGACAAATGCTCAAATGCTGTCATTCTTTCTGTCCTTAAACTGATAACACAGTACCACTGGTTCATTTCAGATTACATTATTTCTTTCTGGTTCTCAGGCTAAGAGACTCTCAGAGGTTAATAGCCCTTTTGATCTTGCAGTTGGTCAGGAACCAGAGCAATCAAGAAATTTTACATGCAAATTCTAGCCATTAACTCTGGCCTCAAAACAATTGGCAGAATGCCTCTATCTAGACATCTTGGCTCCGAGTTTTGACATCAAAGAATTGACTTATCAGCTTTGTTACAGCAGAGTGCACTGTTGTTACATTTTTGCAGTTCCACATTTAACACCATTTTTTTCCCATTTAAGAGAACATGCCCATGGCTTATATTAATATTTACAAATGACAGAATTATCTACAAAATTCTGTCTGGCTAGGCTGGCAGACTTCTCCTATCTTCACACAGACATAATGGACTTTGACAGTATGATAAAATAATGAGGTTATAATGTCGCTGCTAGTATTTCACAAGAAAGCAGAGATGTGTACTAGGAACAGATACCCAGGACTTTGAAAGCCTGAGAAGGTATAAAGCTGATGTAAGAATGAAAGGTGCTGTGGGGAAATCCTTTTTTAGTGTATTAAAAATAAGATTTCATCAAATGACTGAAAAAGTAAAAATCATCGAATTATAACCAGATTTCACATAAAGTAACACAAAAGCATATTGAATTAAAACAAAACACGACTATCTGTTATTATCATCATCAACTCCCTATTTTCACATTTTCTGCATGGGGTCAGGGTGTTGTGTTATCTTATATAGCAGCTAGCAGCTGACCTTCTCCCAGCTGAGTTTCTGCAAAAAGCAGCTGAGGCCATTTCCTATCCTGTCTCCATAATCGTAAACCGTACCTTGTCAGAAGCCTTCATCCCCTCCATATGGAAAATGTCCCACATTATTCCTCTCCATAAAGGTGGTAGCTCACTAGAGCTAACCAACTACAGACCTATAGCTATACTCTCACCCCTGGCCAAAATTATGGAAAAGTGTGTCCACAAACAACTGATGGAACACCTCACCAAAAATAAAATTCTAGCTAACTCCCAACATGGCTTCAGGCCAAATCACAGTACCACATCAGCCCTACTATCCTTTTCTAATACCATCAATAACTTCAGAAACAATAATAAACTATCATCTGCTCTTTTCTTAGACCTCTCCAAGGCCTTTGATATGGTGAACCACATTCAACTCCTCCATACATTAAAAAAACTATCACTCAGCAATTCCACGCTGAAATGGCTCCAATCCTACCTGTCCAATAGGCAACAGGCTGTTCTATGGCAGGACAAATTATCTACATGCCTACCTGTTACACTTGGAGTTCCCCAAGGATCTATTCTTGGCCCTCTTCTCTTCACCATCTTTGTTAATGACCTGCCCACAATCACCCCCCATGCCACATGCATTCAATATGCAGATGATTCAACTATCATCAGCACTGCCTGCAACCTGGCAGACCTGACTGCTTCAACCCAAGACACCTTCAGCCTAATAGAAAAATGGTTCTCAAGTCGACAACTAGTTCTCAACCCCAACAAAACAAAACTGCTTACTTTCTCATCCACTAACAAGACTCTTCCCCCACCTTCTCTATTACATCCTCCAATGGAATCACTATATCACCAGAAGCTCACACAAAGCTATTAGGTGTTACCATTGATAACTCCCTTAAATTTGACACCCATTTCAATCTTACCATCAAAACCGTCAATAAAAAGCTTGGCTCTCTCTATAAAGTAAAACACTTTCTCACTCCTCACGCTAAAATTACAATTGCCAGCACACACCTACTATCAACTCTTTTCTATGCCTCCCCCCTCTTTACAAACCTAAACAAGACAACCCTTAACAAACTTGCTTCTTGTTACAATCACATAGCTAGATTTGCCACAAATTCCACCTTTAGAACGCACCACTGCACTAACTTGAAGCAACTAGGGTGGTTAGAGTTTTCCAGCCAACTCCATTTCAACCAACTCAAAACGGCTCACCAGATACTGTATCACCCAGAGAAAACACCAGCTTTGAAAAACATCATTCACCCCTATATTAACCTGCAATCTTTACGCTCCTCCAATAAGATCTTAGCTCAAACTACCAAAGCCAATAATTCTGCTGGGGATTCTCTATTCTCAAACTTTGTAGGTAAAATGTGGAACTCCCTACAGACCATGCTCACCTCAGAACCCTCACTCCTGCAATTCAAAAAAAAGCTTAAACCCCATCTCAATACTCTCTGGCAATGTCCCTGTTCCAAACCTGATTAACCACTATCATTTACCCTTCTCTTACCTCACTATCCTTAACCGCTTTTTAACAAGGTGCCTCGCCTTTGTAACTGACCTATGTTTTTTTTTATATGCTGCTGTTATTTTTTTCCCAAGATGTGATGTATCTTTATATTGTATTTAGAACTCAACTATCTTCCTTTTTTTGCATTAACAATGTTCATATGTCTGTTATGTACTTGGAGCTTTTCTCCCCGGGCCTCCACTGAAAATGGACATGTATCCAGTCGGACTCTCCCGGTTAACAAATGTAAAATAAATAAATAAATAAAATGTATTTATTTATTTGACATATGTTGACCAAATATGTCTGACTGGACATGAGCCCTTTTTCAGTGGAGGCCTGGGGAGAAACTCTCCAGAGATAACATAAAACAGCAATTAAACAATAGGTAGATATCAGAGCAACAAATAATGCAAGTTTAACATTAGTAAAACCAAAGTCAAATAGTGCTCCAGCTGACAAGTAATAAAGCAAAAAACAAAGGGGTTTCAAGTACAGATGGAGCAAGGGAAGATATTCTAAATATAGATGATTAAGTTAGTATTTAGTGATACAGAAATTATTTCAGAGGAAGTATGGAAGCCAATTATGGATAGAGGAGAAATATTAGTAAGGAAGAGAATTAAATAAGAAGAAGGTGTAATGGAGAATTGGGATAGAGCAGAGTGAATAAGTAGGAGAGTTAATAATTAGTTAACAGAGAGTATGTCTAAGGAAGGAGAGACAGAGAGATTAAGGAGGAACAGGAAGAATAAGAAAAAGATGAGTGATCAGGAATAGGAGGAGTGAGGAAGAGAGAAGTAGAAAATGTTTAATAAAACACAGAAAGGATGAGGAGGTTGGATGCAAGTAGGGAGGGAAGGAAGTGGAAAGAAAAGTGAGGGAGGGGAGGAAAGACAGGTAGGAAAAGGGGGAAAGGGTAGATTGGGGAAGGAGGGAATATTTAGGTGGGGTGGTTACATGGACATTTCCCAGAGCTAAGTAGGTATTGTTGGAGAGCTGTTTTAAAAACTTTGACTTGAGTGATATTTCTGAGGCCCAAAGCAAGCTTATTCCATGAAAGAGCTAGAAGGTAGCATTAAAGGTTTTGTCCATAAGATTTTTTTGGCTTGTGAATCTGTAAAAGACATTGGTCAGCACTTCTAAGGGGGTGAGGTGCATTATAGAGACAAGAGAAGATAGACTGGGGCAAGAAAAGAGCTTATTAAGGATGTTGTAGATTATAATAAGTAGAGAGTGGCTGGGTCAGTTAGGAAATTCTAACCAGTTAAGATTCTGGAGAGCAAGACAGTGATGAGTTTTAGGTGGCATGTTAGCAGCAAATCTGGCAACTTTGTTATATGTAGTTTCTAATTTCAATAGAAGAGAGGACTGTAAGTTAGTTAGGACTTGGGAGCAATATAGGAGGTTGGGAAGCAAAAAGGCCTGGGCAAGTGAGAGTCTAGAGTTAGGGGTAAGGAACTTTTTATTTCTATAAAGTAGGCCAAGCTTTTGGTGGGTTTTCTTTATACAGTACTGTTACATGGTGGGTGAATTTAAGTTGGTCATCAATGATTACACCAAGCAGTTTAGTGTGGGGTTCAGTTGAAATAATGGTATTATTAAGAGAAGCGATTGTGAAAGAGGATTTTAAATCATGTAGAGTTTTGGGTAGAAATAGAAGGAGTTTAGTATTTTTGGGATTAAGAATGAGATGGTTGTTTAAAAGCCAAGTCTGAGTAAAGTTAAAGAAGCTTTGAGTGAGGGAAAGCAGATCAGAGAGATTGTCAGCTGTGGTAATGATGGTAGAATCATCTGCATACTGTATAAGGGAAGACTGAGGACAGGATTTATTAAGTTGGTTAGTAAATATGTTAAAAAGAAGAGGACCCAAGATGGAACCTTGAGGGACACCCATTTTTACTGGGAGAAAGGGGGATAGGGCTGTGAGCCATTTGAATGATTGTTGTCTGTTGGTAAGGTAGATAGTAAACCAGGAAATAGTGGAAGAGGAAAGGTTTAGTTGAGATAGTTTAGAGAGGAGGATAGAGTGGAAACAGAGTCGAAGGATTTGGAAAGGTCTAAGATGAGGCAGGAAACAAGTTCATTATTGTCTGTAGCAAGGGGGATTAAGTTAACAAAGTAGACAAGAGCAGTAGTGGTACTTTGGTAAGGGGGAAAACCATACTGAGTAGGGGTAATGAGGTTTTTAAGCAAAAGAAAAGACAGGATTTGTTTATAAACACAGTGCTCAAGAATTTTGGAGAGAGGTGGCAGAATGGCGATTGGACGGTAATTAGAGGGTTCTACTAAGTTGTCTGCCTTGTGGATTGGAATAGTATATAATTTTTTCCATAGAGTTGGGACAGAGTATTCTTGGATAGAATGTTTGGTAAGAATAGATACCGGGTAGGCAATGGAGTCAGCTGCTAACTTTAGAAAATGTGAAGGTAGGTTGTGTGCAGATACAGAACATGGTTTCAGTTTAAGAAGCTTTTTAATATAGCTAGTGGGGATGGGACTCAGTGAGAATGGAGAGTTTTGTTGTTGGTATATGCTGGGAAGTGGGGGATTTCTAGTGTTGGGAGAAGGTATAAATTTACTTATGATATCAATAAAGTTAGAATTAAGAACAGAAGCAGTTTCATGGGGTGTGTTATTAGGGCAAGGATTGGGTGTTGAGGGTTTGCCAGGGTGGAGAATATGGTTAACAGAATGCCAACATTTTTTTAGGGTTTTTAGTTTGAGTGGTTAGAGGAACTTGAAATTCGAGTTTTCTTTTGTCAATATTAATATGCTTTTTGGGTAGGTTGCGGAGTTCCCTATATTTTTGATAATGAATAGGGCATTTGTTTTTTTGCCAGAGTTTCCATGCAGAATCTTTATTTTGAATGTGTAGTCGAGTTCTCTTGGTGAGCCAGGGTGAGCAACGTAATTTAACTCTGATTGTTCTGGGAGAGGCAAGGGAGTTAAGAGAGTTTAAGAAGATGGAGATAAAGTGATCAATGGAATCATCTAGAGGGAGGTCAGAGAGAAAGGACCAGTTAATAGCAGAGAGATAGCGATTGAAAATAGTAGGGTTAAAGTTTGCTAATTTATGGCACTCCTTTAATTTGTGTGGTCTAGTGATATGGGGAGAGAATCTATGGACACGGATTGGTGAGTGGTCATTGATTGCATCTGGCAGGGATTCAGGGTTATAGTAAAGGTTGGGGTGGGAGTCTAGGATCCAGTCCAGAGTAGAACTGGTATTTGTAGGCATATGATGAAAAGTGGTATCTGTTGCCATCTCTCTCGATTCAATGCCACATTCCTGCTTTCTTCAACACTCATGCCTGACTGTAGCAGATGTTCCCTCACACAATCCATCCACCTGTTTATTGGATCCTCATTTCCTCTTACCTTCTTCCTGTCTATCCTTATCCTAAATCTTCTTCACCAGACTGTCTTCTGTTTTTCTGCACATGTGCCCAAGCCACTATAATCTGTTCTCTTTGATATTTTCTGCCATTGGAATTACTTTGGCTTCTGCTCTTATGTCCTCATTTCTTCTTCTGTTCTACAGTGTGCATCCTACTACCCATCTCAGGCCCTTCATTTCCATCACCTCTAGCTTCCTCATCTGCTCTGCGTTTACTACACAGGTCACACCACTGTTTTGTACACCTTACTTTTCAGCTTCTTTGGCATTGTTCTGTCATACACTACACTTGACATTCTATTCCCATTGGCTCCAGCCCCTCTTCCCCCAGTTTGCTGCCATTACCACCGTCTTATCTGTACTTAGTTTCATCCCATTTGCCTTCCGTTTTGCATTATCATTTTCCCCATCTCACCCACCATCATTATCATAGCTGCTGTGACCTCATATGAGCCTGCTGCTTTCTCTGACTTCATTTTCCTTAGTTTTTACTTCTTCTAGGGTGGGCTCCTCTTTTTCCATCATCATGGGCTGTGTCTGGGGCAGTACAGCTTCTGTGTTTTTTTTTCATTCAGACGCTGCTAGAAGTACTCCTTCCATGTGCCTTTGCCCTGTGGACTGGTGAGCAGGATGCTGCTATACGAAGAGTGTCAAACTGTCTTCTTTACCTTCCATCATTGCGTTGCAACCTGATATAATTTCTTTGCGCCACCTACTGAGTTACTTTCCAGAAGCTGGTAGAGTACTGCTATTGCATCTATTAAACATAGTGAAATGAAGTATAGTTAATCATTTGACTCCCAACCTATAAATGCCAAAATCCTGTAACAACCATAATATTAACTGCAGTTGTTTGTAACATAATGGTAGTGCTTTTAGATATAGCTTATAGATTTAATACCCGTGACAATTATAATCCAGCTAAAAGCTTTACAAACATACTTTTAAATTTATGTATAGTGATGTCATCTTGGTAATCTTACCCCAGTGGGGTTATTGGAAGTCTGTCTGTAGAAATGATTCTGAAAAAAGTGGTTCTGAAATATTCTGCATTAACACCTTTATTGAATTATTACTTAAGACATCGGTAAACATGCATTTATATAAAAGAAAACAACACATATTAACATATTCCCGCTGCAAATATACATCACATATATTCTTTTGTATATTTATCATCAATTCGACATTGCATAAATTCCTGCCTTCCCTTAAACCTCACTCCTCCTCCCAAACATTATCCTACATGTATTGTTCCCACAGTTTCTATTTTTTGACTATGTAATTTGATTTTACCCTTTTCTAAAGATTCCAATTCCAGTTCTTTCATCTCTGTTACAATATTTAGTACTTCAAATACAGTTTGTTTAGACTTTGATTTCCATTTTCTAGTAATTGTTTTTGTGTTATCCACCAGAACTAAACTTTAACAAGGCCTTACTATGCTTAGGCAGTTCAGATACTGTGCCTCAGCTTAAACAAATCATTTCCTTAGTTGCACCCATTTGCTCACTCAGTATTTTGACAGAGTACTCTTTAGGGAAATTTTAAAGTCTGCCAACTCATTATACTCCCACAAATATTTTCCCAGTTACCTTCTTCCTCAACCATACCTACAACATTTGCCATCTACAAGAGGAAAAACTTATTGTAGTCTGCTTGGGATATAAAAATACCTGTGCAAACACTTCCCAGCAAAAATCCTAAATCTGCATGTTTGTGAGCCCTATGTCCTTCCATTGTATCCTTGTGAGCTGCTTATCCTATCTCTCTTCCCAATCCTTTCTAAGCTCCTTTGATTGATTCCTATAGTTCTCGTGCATTGTTTTATATGCCCTAACAATTATCCCTTTTTTAACAGCATCTTCTGTTGTAGATTCAGTTAAAAACTCTACCAGAGCAGGTCTTTCAATAGGATTTCCCTATCTCTTTCTCTTGGCTTATAATCATGATAGCAATCCCTAATAGGGAAGCAGTCTCTAGCCTGCAGTCCAAATGTCGTCTTGGCTTCTTCCTGTTCTGTTACATTTTCCTCTCAAGATATTTGCTTGTAGTACCTTGGTTCCTTTGCTAGTTTTCTCCTGTAAATTCCAGACCCCTCTTGTCTATTCTCTGTACCCCTAATTAAAGACATCTCTATCAGCAAAATCTCCTTTCTCCATTCTCACATTCTCATGTTAGCTTAGTTCTTAGAATACTTTCTGCTACTTTATGAATATAATATTCTATGTGGCTCCTGATATTCTCCTTAGGGATCTGCATCCAAAATCTCCTTATTTCTTGAATTTACCCCCTGATTCATCATCATTCCTTTCCACTTTGAATTATAGCTTTCTGCTTGTGCTGTATATATGAACCTTAGCTTTGAGCTCTAAAATACCCCTTCAAATCAAGTAAACCTAATCCATCTCATTTTATTGGAAGGATTAACTTATTCTGCTTGCCCTTTTCCCCTGCCAGATGAAATCCTTCAACTTTTATTAATTTCTGTGCATAACGTCTCCACTGGTTGATAAAAATATATCTGACCTGTATGTAAATCTCAATGGACTAAAAGCATTTTCACTGCTTGCATCTTGCAATCCATATCCATAAACAGGAGCTTCCAGTTTCTCAGTTTTTGTGCTATCTTTTGGTTGATCTCTTTGCTCTTATTCTTAGTTGCTATAATAGATTCCTTTTTAATCCATACTCCTAAATACTTAATTATATGGTGTCCCCATAAAAATAGCAATATAGGTATTGCTGGGCTGATTTATGTGTGGGTACGCAGTTTACAGCTACAGCTATAGCCTTTGTTTTATCTTCATTAATGTTATACCCCACAATACTTGAAACTGTCTCAAGATGTTATTGTTACACAACACTGAGCTGTCCTTTTTCTGGTTTCTGGTTGCAAGACGGGAATGAGATACAGCTATCCTCCCAGAGGTGAAAGACTCAGTTCTATTGATGATGTCCCCTCTATGGAAGTCTAGGTGAATTCAAACTTGGAGTTCCTGGGAAGAGAGGAGTGCCACTACAATGGCAGAATTAGAACATCAGTCCATGGGATATCTCAAGGGCACAGCCGACCAACATATTAGAAGACAATCTCTAGGAAAATGGAAAGTGTCTGAGTCCTCCCTGTTCATGGTGTGAGTCTATCTAGTAAGTGCACCTGGGTTTCAAGACTGTGCCCCAAAGGGGCTTGAGGAGTGCCCCCTGGTCTGCTAAAAAAAGAAGGGAGCTGTCCTAGAAGACTGTAGGGGAGCTTAGCAAAGATGAGAGGTGGGCCTTAAAAGGTGTGGTCTGGGTTGGGGGTCAAGTAGTGGGAGCTGTCTTTCAGATGTGTCAGACAATTAACACACAGCTTGTCTGTAGGCTGGAAACCCTGATTAG
This sequence comes from Protopterus annectens, assembly GCF_019279795.1. NCBI lineage: Eukaryota > Metazoa > Chordata > Ceratodontiformes > Protopteridae > Protopterus > Protopterus annectens. The sequence goes on from NC_056744.1 coordinate 1,473,874,782, forward strand.
AGTAAATACTTGATTTTGGCTCAAAGGCAGTTCCACAAAGTCAACCAGAAGAGACCTTCCTCTTCTAGATGTGTTTCCTGCTGTGGGAGTACTGCATGGCTGATAGGATCATGCCCCTTTGAAGATAAGTGTGCCTGTCCTCGATCTAGAGAAATAAGAAAAAGCAACCTATTGGAAGTCCAGACAGAGAGATGGCTGCAGCCTCTGAAATTGTGGTGGATTCAGTCTGGGAATGAGGAGACTGGCATTGTGGGCCTCCTTTTGTAGGCCCCTGTCCTACTCTCACAGACTAAATCCCCTTTATTGAACTCCAACCAAGACCAAATATGCGGTCTGTGGGCTACAGGGAGCTCCACAAAGCTATGAGTGGAGATTTACTTCTGGGGATGGCTGAGTCACACGTGTGATCAGATATGAGTGTACAGCCAACAGGAGAGTGAAAAGTGGTAGAACCTTTACCAGCTTCTGCCTATAGCGGAAGTTGCTGCCACTGGTTCTCCTCCCTAATATGTTTCTTTCCATTGGGAGTGCCCTGCTGATCTCAGAACTATTTCTGTGGGGAATTTCTTGCCTCCTCCCACATTCCAGCATTAAAGAGGATCCCTTTCTGAAAGGTCATACAAAAGCATGGCTAAGATCACTGGTCAGCTTATGAAGGTTGCAGCCTGTGTAGAAGGAAGCTACCAGTGGAGGTTTTATCTCAATAGTCCTAGACCATCACTATTCTTCTGTCTTGAAGTTAGGATGAAAGTGAACCTGTGGTCTCATGCCTGTGAGAGCACCATGAAACTGAAAATGAAACATCAATTCTTTAATGACTTCAGCACATTTAAGAGCCACCATGATTAGGTAGCCTCCCAGAGAACATAAGGTTGCAGGGTCCACTTTCTTGGTCCTCCTTTCTGAATCAAGCAGTGCTTGATATGCTTCCCTGGGCTTCCTGTATTGTGGATGATCTCCTTCCTGGAAGCTCAGCTGGAAGCATGTCTGTGGCCACACAAACAGCCTGTATGGACTCAGGCCTGGGAAGGAGAGTTCCAACCATAGGGCTTCCTCTTTAGTGCTTTGGATCCTTAACCATAAACTAACCTTCCCCCTGCTTAGGTTTAGATGAGGGCAAATTTGTTATTCTTCAGGTGAAATTATCTTCCATGCTATTAGCTAAAAGTGGAGATTAGCCCCCAGGAGGCCGTCTGCCATGCATGATCTTATATGCATGCATACCCCCTGAAGATAATGAAAAGTTGTGGAAACCTTCAGCTGGTCTTTCTCCATGGCAGTGGGTACCACCATTGGACTCTTTAAGTGCTAGTTATCTGCAGGAGGTTATATAGTGTAGTAGAACCAGTTCTTTAATTTTAGGTGTCCTAAAGACTACATGAAAGGCAGCAACGTTTGCCATCTTCTGATTGTTGCTCAGGAACACTTGGATAAGAGCTCTGGAAGACAGAAGGAGATTGCTTTTAGTTCACAATTTGAAATAAGTTCCATGAGATCATCCAGAAATGGAGGGTTGGTTTCAGGAGTCCTTTATGTGGAGCATGACCCAGATAAACTCTTTAGAAGTAGGGATTGTGGGGACCATCAGAGAGTCCCCATTCATAACATTTTGTGCCTACTTTGTGTCTCTTCTCTGCTATGGTCCCTGTCAGAAAGATGGTTGACAGGGATGGTGAAAAATTGACATGGAAATGGTAGTCTGGGCATATGGAAAAGAAATCCCAAAATCCCGTCAGGCTACCCTAAAGTGGTAAAGTCAGGAATGTGGAAGCATGTATGAGAAAAAATCTGCCAGTCTGAAGCCAGCATTAGTTCCCCGATGGTAGTCAAAAACTGATTTGGGACCAAGTTCTTTTAAGACTTTCCAGAATTAAAAATGCCAGTTCCGTGGGTCCTGACAATATTCCTGTAGAAACACTAAGTCATATTTATGCCGAACCTGTTCATCATCTCTTCAGCTTTATTCTGTCCACTGGTTACATCCCCAGGGTGTGGAAAACAGTGGTTGTAGTGCCATTGCAGGAGGATGGTCTCTCTACTGACTGTGGAAATACAGGTCTGTTAATCCCTCTAGTATTATTTGCAAGACTGTGAACATACTATAGCTGAACTAGCAAACTATTAATACAAGTCACCTTGTACCCCTGTTTACACATGAGTTTGGTTTGTAAAAGTCATGGCTGATCAACCTGGTTGAGTTCTTTGAAAGGGTTACTGAGACCATGTATAATAGAGGCCACAGTAGTGCAGCGGTTAGCATTGTCACCTAACAGCAAGACGTTTTTCGCTTCGATTCTCAGCTGGAGTTCCTTTTGTGCAGAATCTGCATGTCCTCCCAACAGCTGAGTGAGCTTTAAAGTCATGCAGGCAGGATCGTGTGTGTGTGTGTGTGTGTGTTATGTGTGTGTGTTATGTGTGGGTGTGTGTGTGTGTGTGTGTGTGTGTGTGTGTGTGTGTGTGTGTGTGTGTGTGTGTGTGTGTGTGTGTGTGTGTGTGTGTGTGTGTATGGGTGCGCCTTCTGTGAAGGTTGGGCATCAGGCTGGCAACTCGGCACCATAAAAATCCAATGCCAGTCAATCTGTGGACAGGTATTCCACTGTGGTGAACCCTAACTGGAAAAAGCCAAAAGACATTGCTTACTGAGACCATGTATAATAGCCATAGAGTCCATGCTGCCAATTTGGACCTTGTCAGGGTTTCGGCACTATTCCCATGATGGGATTATTGATAAACTCTGTCACGTGAATTGTAACTCGTGCATAGTTTGCTGAATAGGTAATTGGCTGTGACAGAACCTATTCTGTTATGTTTGGAGGTATTTAATCTAGACAAAAAGCATCAGTAATGTACAGGAACAGACAGAGGTGTCCAGCAGGGCTGTGTTTTAGTCTCCCCTACTGCTTGGTATATACTTCTCCAGCATGAAGGCTAATTTTAATGGACTATAGGTAACAAACGGTTGATGACTGCAAACTGGTGGTGGTTATCAAATCTCATTCTGATACTTAACTTCTCCAGAAAGGGCCCAACTAAACAAATGTGTCAGTCATAACATTACCTTCAATGATAAGAAAGGCAGCATAGTTTCCTCTGGTAAATCTATCATCATTACTGTTTTTTGATGTTTACAATTAGAAAGAATTGGCCATTAACATCTTTCAAAAAATAGTTTTGATTTGTACATACTCTTTATTTCACTGAGCCACTCTTCAGCTAACTGAAGGGTTATTGAAACTAACTGATCAACTCCAAATCTAGAGAGACTGTGAACAGCAAAGTGCCCCCTTGCAGGACCCTTGTTAAAACCTGTTCCTGACCTTCTGTGGGTGAGGAGTTGAAGAACTGGATTTCTTCAACCCATGGTTCCTTAAACAGCAGCTTGAATATGTGCATGTTAAGTTATATTGTTTGGTTTTCAGTGTAGTCAACAGCTTCCCTGCTTTCTTTGTTTGGTCAACCGGAAAGCTGATCAACTTTGCAGTAAGATCAATGTAATACAGAGGTTGGGGAGTATGCTGTTTCCCCTGGTATTGGGCAATCTTGACATTTGGTATATTTAACTAGCAGTGAATGTAGGTGTCACATTGCTTTTCCAATATTGCACTGACCTTTTTTTTGTCAGTGTTTTGAATGTCAGTATATTTTAGATTAGAATATCTTCTGAATATCTATTTCTCTCTCTCTCTCTCTCTATATATATATATATATATATATATATATATATATTTACAGGTTTATTGGTACTTACTAAGCTATTAATCCATGGGGACCTTTAAAAGCCAAGCCATACCTTCCCATGAAGCTCTTAGCCTTTGGATTATTCATCCCTAAAATATAAAGATGAGGAGAACATTTACATGTTGCCCTTATCCATGAGGTACAAGGGTGTCAAACCAGGGGTAAATTTGTAGTTACCCATCCATTCATCCATATCACATTTAAACAGTGTAAGAGAAGTACTTTGCCTTATGTGGAAAGGAAAGTGATTCCAGAGAAATGGTATTCTGTGTGATACATATCTAGCCATCCATCATGTTCTAGTTATGTTACAGAAGAGATTTAGATTTCTTGAGTGTATGTTTATTCCCCCCTGTTGGACTTGCAAATATACACTAGACCTAACAGGATAGGATCTGTATGCTAGGTAGAGATTGCCTCTCAGTAGACTGAATGACAATGAGAAGGACAACGCTTCGCGATAGTCTCACTAATTTTTATGATTTAAAGCCTTGATTTTCTTAGTTGGGAAGATTGTGGATATTCAGTTTGTGTCAGCTGTTTCGACAAGTATATAGTGAAGGGAGAATTATACTCAATAATCAGACTGAGTACAGAATACAATGGAATGATCCCATTCCTGGACCTGGATGCCATGCCTACCTTTAGTAATAAGTTGTCCAATGAAAAAGGACTTTCTTGCAATAGTGGATATGTGGTATCAAAGGACCATTCATTGTCTACATAGGTTCCCAGCTCCCTAACTACTGGACACATTTTCAGGGTATGTATTAGTTGATAGTTATAAGTGGGTTCTTGCTTGCCAAAGGATACTATTATACATCTCTTGGCATTTGGTTTTAGTCCATGGATTTGACACCAGCTATTTGTTTGGGAAAGGCCTTCTTGGATGATCTTGGTGTACCCTTTTGAATTAATGGTGGTGCCATGTTTGCAGTCATTTGCAAATGTGATCAAACATAAATCGTTACCAGTAGCTTTAACCTCCGAGAAGTGGATGCCAAAGAGTAGTGGTCCAAGGACTGAACCGTGAGGTACACCACTAGTGACACGTCTTTTGGAGGAGGTAGGTCAGCTTACCCTCATTTCTTGGGTTCTTTTTGTAAGTCAAATTGCTATCAAATTAATTACTTGGGGATTAACATTCAACTGGAATTGTTTTTGAATGATACCAGAGTGTGGGATAATGTGTAAGCCCTTTTTGAAGCCTAAATGTGAGGTGTGTACTGATTTGCTGTTATCCATTGTTTCAGTATCTTGTTGAAGAAGTAAAATGGCCCTTTCCAAGTTTACGCTGGCTTGGGTCAATAGTTTGTAGGTTATCTATGTCCTTATTTATTAATTCCATAATGATTCTTTCCATAGCCTTACAGATGAAGCAGGTTAGTCTTATGGATTTATAATTTACTGGGCCTGTTGTCACCCCACCTTTGTGTAAGGGGATTACATTTGCTGCCCTGCACTTGTCTGGCACAAAGTGTGTTTGCAGGCTGACAGTGAATCACCTCTGTAGGGGTTCTGACAGGTCCTGTTTCATGCTGGCCAGTAAGCAGCCTTGATATGTTATCTGGCCACATAGAAGCTGTGTTTTTGGCCTTGGATGGTGCCTATAGGACTTGTTTATGGGCGATTTGAGGGTAGAGTGTAGATGCAGGAAGGACATCAGGGAATGTAGGAAGGGAGAAGGGGTGAGTTTGAAGCTAAGTTTATTCCCTAGTAGACTGTTTATGTACTATTGGTCCATGTATATGACATTATTTACTATTAGCTTTGTGCAGTGCGGGACATTGTTTCTAACATAGTTAAAGAAGGCTTTATGGTTGCCCTTTACCTGGTGACTATTTTTACCTTGTATCTGTCTGTGGTTGATTTGATCAGGGTTCGGAGTTCCCAGTTAAAAGTTTAGCAAGAACTTTTTTCGAATTTTTAGAGTTACATTTATATATTATATATGTATTTTAATTGGGTTACAGCTTCTTGAAAGTCAGTAGGTTACAACCTTGGCAATCAAACCTTTAAACTTATGAGGGAGGACCTCAATCCTAGAATTCCACATGGGGACATGACTGCATTCAGTAGTTGCTGTTTGAGATTTACAGCCTGTATAGTAGTAGTAGTAGTAGTGGTGTGGTAGTGAAAAATTCCAATTTGAAGTACTGGAACTGTCAACAGACGTTGTATCCTTTCTGAAAAAGTTGGGGTGAGAGCAATCCTGCAGGCCTTTGGCTGGGGGTGAATTTCATGAGACTGTACACAAATGAAAAGTGTGTCACCAGTATGGCTTGAGGGCAAGCATGATGCAATATGAACAGACAGCTCCCCCAAGGTAATTGAGGGTGGTGGGCAATCTTTGATGGTCCTTGAACTTGTAATAGAGGTACTTGCTCTGCTCACTTTCCTGTTACAGACTTTCTTCTGTTCAGTGGATGTGCTCCATACTTCTCAGGGTGATGTCACTGTATAGCAGGTTCCTTAAATTGGTTTTCTGCAGCAAGGAAATAACTTTCCTCCTGAAAGTCCAATAAGGAGCATTGCATGGGTCAGTGGCAAATTTGTGAGGAATCTAAATCTAATGGCGGTGGTTCTCCCTCAGACCCATGACTAGCGATTAAGCCTCCTCTCTCAATTTTGGATGAGTGTTAACTTATGGTTCTTGGTCTTGTGGCATTTTTTTGTTTATTTATGAAGTAGATAAGCCCCTCAGCAGAAGTGGTGACCCAACTGACTCGCTTAAAGTCAAACAGTTTGCAAGTAGAAACATGGACTCAAACCAAGGGCTACAGGTTAAAGCTTGTTAGCAGCTCTTAGCCTTAAAGATAAAGGACATAGTTTTTTTCTTAAACCATTGGTTTTCCACAAAAGTGTTTACATGTCTTTAAAAACTCTCTTTTAACCATGGAGGTACCTCTCTGAATCACTAGTAAACTCTTACAAAGGTAGCGCAATATCTTTTAACAGCCCCCATGACTCAGATTCAGGGTTGTTGGCACTTTTTCCACCTTGTTATTCACTGACTTGTATTGTGGCATGGCATGATACTGGTAATAGAACAGTGCTGTAGTGCACATATATTTTGAATATCTCCAGTTATTACTCCCTGCCATCTTTTCTCCATTATTTCATCTTGTGCTTTGCCTGCTCTAAAGATGCTGCCTGCCACCCTCATCTTTGTGTATCTGCATTACAAGACTGTAGAGCACAACTTTCGATATAACATTAACCTTGTTCTGTGCCATTTTCCATTTTTATGAATTCCAGCCAGTGTGAGCAAGGCACAGTATGAGGACAAGGCGGTTGGTTATTATGATGTCTGTGTTTCTATAAAATGCTGTTTATCTAAGTCAGACTAATGTAAAATTTGTTGTTTACTAAGAGAAAAAAATGTTTTTTTTTTTTTTATTTTTAATCTGTGCTAACAAAAATGTTTGCAGCAACCTTTCAAAAAAAAAACAAAAAAAAAACAAACAAAATGTGTAGTTACTTTCAATCTTCTAATCTATTGCATGTTTAGTCAACAGTTGGCAGAATCACCTTGAGACTCATGGACAGCAATCATCAGTTCAGACTTATCTGACTTCGATATATGATTTGGACTCTGCAGATAAGAAACAAATATACACAGAAGAGAAGCTGGATAATGGTGACCTATGTGATAGTACGTCTGTGTTTAAATCGGTCCCTAAAATACAGCAGAGACACCCCTGTGGAGAGAAGTTCTACACTTGTTCTGCTTATAAGAAGAGACACACAGAAGAGTAACACGTCAACAAATGAGAAAATGCATATTGTAGATAATCAGATTTAATATCCTGCATGTAGCAAGGTTTTTACACAGACAAAAACCCTTTCAAAATGGCAATAAATGCAGACTGGAAAGAAGTCTTATAATTGTGTCGTACGTGACAGGAAATTTGTAACGAGGAGTAACCTCAGTGTGGATGAAAGAGAATACACTAGAAAAAAAGTTGTATAAATGTGCTGTTTGTGATAAGAGCTTTACACAAAGAAGGAGTTTTGCAGCTCACAAGAGAGTACACACTGGAGAGAAAACATATAAATATACTACATGTGACAAGTGTTTTACACAGAGGAGTAATCTTTTAGTACACACAAAGTTACACAGTGGAGAGAAGCCATTTAAATGTGATGTATGTCAGAAGAGAGTTACACAGAAGATTTCCCTTTTTTTCACGAGAAGATACACACAGGAGAGAAGCCATATAAATGTTTGACATGTGGCAAGAGCTTTACTTGGAGGAGTTGCCTCATAAAACATGAGAATATACACACGGGGGAGAGGAGATTTCCAGAAAGTAAAGAAATGGAGAGGGCATATATGTGTACTACTGGTAATAAATGTTTTACAAGTGAGAGTAATCTTTTATCACACACAAAGTCACGCAGTGAGGAGAAACCGTTTAAGTGCTCCACGTGTGACAAGACTTTTAAGTTGAAGATTAGCCTTTCAACCCATGAAAAGGTACATGTTGGAGAGAAACCATATAAATGTGCCACATGTAGCAAGTGTTTTACATGGAAGGATGCCCTCACTAAACATGAAAAAATACATACCGGAATAAAGCCATATGTGTGTAACATGTAACAAAAGCTTTATATGGAAGGGTGTACTTGCAACACATGAAAAAATACACACTGGAGTGAAGTCATATAAATGTTCCACATGTGACAAAAGTTTTTCACAGAAGACATATCTTTCATCCCATGAGAAAATTCACAGTGGGGAAAAGTTGTATAAATGTGCCACATGTCACAAGAGTTTTATACTGAAGTCTGTCCTCACAACACACGAGAAAATACATAGTGGAGAGAGGCCATACAAATGTGCCATATGTAACAAGAGTTTTGTGTGGAAGACTAGCCTCATAGTCCATGAGAAAATACACAATGAAGAAAAGCCATATAAGTGTGGTACATGTAACAAGAAGTGTGTACGGAAAGATATGCTTGCAGCACATGAAAAAATGCACACCGGAGAGAACCCATACAAATGTGCCACATGAGACAAGAGTTTTTCAACGAAAACATATCTTTCATCCCATAAAATGCACACTGGTGAAAAGCTATATAAGTATGCCACATGAAACAAGAATTTTATATTGAAGGCTATCCTCACTACACATGAGAAAATGCACTCTGGAGAGCGGCCATATAAATGTACCGCATGTAGCAAGAGTTTTATATGGAAGGCTAACCTCACAGCACATGACAAAATACACACCGATAAGAAAATTTGTCCAATACCAAAAGTAAAGAAGGCAGAAACAAGAAAAAAGACAAAGAAAAAAGTAAAAAAAAGTAACATTGATCATTGAAATAACTATACTGTACGGTGATTATAATGTTTTGCTTATGGAGAAAGTTATAAAATACCAGGAAATACAAGCAGAACATGTTAGCTCATCTGGAAGAAGATGTATCTGTAGAATTGTGAAAACAAAAAGAAATGCAGATGCTGTGAAATGATGTAACAGAAGTAAACAGAATATAGCACTATACATCGAAACTAGTTGCAGATAAAGTGGTACCGCAAACATGCAGAATAAGAAATGGAAAAATTGAAACAAGTAGAATGCCATCAACAAAGCATCAGAGAGAAAATGAAAGAATTGAGTTGAGAAGTGTCAGTACTATAATAATGTAGAAAAGGAAATAGGTCATTAACAGCTATTAGAGCAACATATAACACAAAAATATAACTGATTTGTCTTATACCATCTACAGTAATAAATTAAAAATATTAGCAGACTCAGAAAAACTGAGAAATTATATAGAAAAATACAAAAGAAAAACACAAAGTAACCAATTTATTGAATCTGGAAAGAGAAACAATAATAATAGTGGTACCACATAAAAAAGAAGAAATCAATCCATACTTTGGTAGTATTTATGGAGAAAATTGGAGATCCTGCTGAAAATATCAGAGGCTGAATGGATGGAAGACATACAAAAAATGTAATAAATGCTTAAATAGAAGATATGAAATGTAATGAAGTAACTGCAACAGAAATTGAGACAAACTTAAAGTCTCCTAACAAGAAACCCCAGGTCTGTATGAAATACCCAACTCCTTACTAAAGGTAGTAACATATTTGCACAGTGATTTAGCCTTGAGCAGAAATGACTTATATTCACATCCTGAATTAACACTAACATGGCTAACAGGAAACAATATACTCCTTGTTAAAAGCGATCTAGCAAACCAACTTAAGAACTGTTGACCAATAACTTGGGCTCTCCAGCAGTACGTAAGCTGTATACTGGAACTGTGCAACTGAAGTTTTTAGTCACTTAGAAAAAAATGAATCATGATAATAGAACAGAAAGGTAAAAGAACATGTGATCATCTATTATTAAACAAAACCATAACTGACAGTGTAAAAAAGAAACAGACCCCAGTTATGGCATAGATAGATTACAAAAAAAAGCATTTGACATCATTCCACAGTAATGGATTTATGGGATGCATCAAATATAACTTACACTGATAAATATAACAGCCACTATGAAACAGTGGTATAATGCTTTACAACTGAGTCATGATTAAGGGCAAATTACTGTCCCAGGGACAAAAATCTATAAAGTGACATTCTAGGATGAGTCTTTGTCACTACTGCTGTTTTTGCCTTCCAATTAACCCATTACACTGTTTATTTAACAAATCATGCTACAGTTACAGCTTGACTTCCAGAAAGCAGCCTTGCACAATGATATCTCATCTGCTTTTTCTGGATGATTTCAAACTATATAACTTGTCAGACAAGCAACAGAAATCAGAATTACAAATGGTCAAAACCTATTTCAAATGATGTAAGAATGACATATGGTCTTGATGAATGTGGAAAAGCAATACTCAGAGCAAGAAAACTTAAGCAACAGGGAAATGTTATTAAGGGGGGAGAATGTGATATAATTACCTCACTAAAAGAATCACAGACCTAATGTAGATGCCCTACGCTGACCGCCTTAAAAAACACTAGCGATACTCTGTGGCATATCGTCTACTCAGAGGCGATCTCTGCTTAACATACAAAGCCATGTCAAACCCAGAGCTGTTGAACATGCTACACTTAAAGAAATCCCAATCCCTCAGAGCCGCACGCTCCAGGGATCTAAACCTTGTCATCACAATGAACAAAACATGCTGGAGGGATAGGTTCCTGACCCAGAGACTCCCCAGACTCTGGAATAGATTGCCCATACATGTCAAGCAGAGTGCCTCTTTGGCCCTCTTCAAAAGGAACCTTGACAATTGGATGGGAGAAAGGAAATTCACCCTGGGTATCACGTCAGTTGCCCTGCTAGACAGGGGTCCAGGGAAGTAAACAATGTGGGAAGAAATAGCCAGGGAATTGTTATGGCTAGGCTTGTATAGACCCTAGGGCCGATAGCCTAGTACCACCCTATGAACCTATGAACCTATGAACAATGTGTATAACTATCCGGGAATAAATGAAGGGCCAGCTAGACAGCGTGAGCAAGTGAGAACAAAGCTTTGTAAGGAGTATTTTAGAAAACTAAAATAATATTGAAACTTCTTTGACATGTAGGAGTAAAGCTGAAGTTATAAATCAGCTTGATCTACTGGTTCTAATTTACAGCTTTTGTGTGAATGACTGGCCACAAAAAGTGTTGGATTAGACAGGAAAACACTATAACTGTGCCATGCTTTATCAAATGGTATATAAAAACAGTGCATGGCATGATTATGTATTTCTTGGTCTGAAGGAAGTATTTCTTCCCCAAAATTGACTGGATGAATAAGTCTACAATTGTGGGAATGCATACACATTCACTGACATTATCAGATCTAAATAAGTGTAGATTATAAGAAGCATTTCATAATGGAGCACATATGGAAAAAAGTGCCAACAAAAAGTGCCAGAAAGCAAAAGAAAGAATATAAAGAAAATGAAAGAAAAACTAAAAATGTTTATGACAGTGGCAAGCATATAGAACTGCTGGTACAACCACATATTGATAAACATTTATGCATAAATAACTAAGGAGAGGGTGAATTTAAACCAGACAGTGAAAGATTAATATTGGGAGCTGAAGAAAGTGGGCTGTGTTCATGCTATTTTACAAAATTCATCAGAAAAAAATAGGAAATGCAGATAAATGTAGATTCTATGTAAAGTAGCAGAAACAGCTGTGTGCGCTCTTGCTGCTGGAACTTTGTCATGACTGAAAGGCACAAAAATGTGGCAAGACTGTTACATAGGGAACTTTGCAAGCAGTACAACGCTGAGGTAGCTGAGAAGCATTGGAAACCTGGACTACAAGGTATTACTGAAAATTAGAAGTTCTGATCACGTGTTCATTCAATAGTAACAGTCAGGAAATTCAAATCAATAAGGCCAACCGTTGTAGATGAAGAAAAAAAATGACAAAAGTAGCTTAATTATTGCAAATATAGTATCCTATGAACGGAGGAAGGGAAAACATAAAAATACTTGTATATGTAAGCTAAAACTAGAACAATGTGGAATAAATATACTCAGTTTCAGTAGATGTAGAAGCAACAGGGCTATTAAAAGAATATTTAGACATACGTAGATATGCTACCAGTACAGTTAAATATATAAACTGCAGAAGGAGGCAATTCTCTATATATTGCTGTTCCTGAGAAAAGTGTTCTTGGCAGATTTCAGAGATTGAAGCAATACTGGTTTCATGAACTATAATCATATCCTTACTTAAGGGTCTGCTCCTGTCATGGTGATAGAAGTCCTAAGCATTTGGTGAGATTAAAAAAGGGAGTGAAAATGAGAAAAACATACAAGTGAGACACTTCCTACAAGAGTTCTGTATTGAAAAGTAGCCTTCCAAAACTTTAGGTAAAAAACACACTCTTGGCAAACATCGAAGACTGAAGCAACACTAAGTTAATGAGCTATAATTTGCAGCATCACTTGAAAATGAGGTCCATCCATGTCATGGTATTAGAAACCCTAAAAATCTGGAGAAATTGAATAGATGCCATATCAATGTAGCAATATGATAAAAGATTTGCAACTAAAAGTAATATCTCAAAATGTGAGAAGGCACACATTAAAGGTTATGATACTGATCGATAAATGACATCCGTGTGAAAAGGAAGACAAAAATTACTGAAACTGAGTTAATCCTCAAGCCTTGAAGCATACCACAGGTAAAACTGTGTCATGTAAAATGATAAAACAGTGAATATGCAAGCAGTTGCACAAGTCCTAGGGGGAAAAAAAAAGAAAAAAAAACAAGTACACAACAGTTGCACAAATGTCATGAAAATATCAGCAATGCAAAATCTTTGGTAAATTATTAAATTCTAAACAGTGATGCCAATATGAATTAAAAGCTGTCCAGGGTTACTGATATCCTTAATGGATCAGAGCAAAATAATATGCAGAGAGAGTAAAAATGATCCTACTAGGGATTACTCTAACTGGGGAATTAATAAGAAGGAAAGAATGGACATATGCTGGAAGTATTTTAAACTCAAATGTAAGGAAGAAGTAATCAAGAAAAGGGATTAATATGGCACCTCATATATACTGAGCACTGGAAATATTTAAAACCCAAAGGGTGCAACTCGATCAATTATAAAGGGATTTCATATTATACAACATATATGGGAAAACTGATCACATCTGTTAAAGAGAGCCTGTCTGCAAAATAACGTTATTAAACTAACAAGTGAGACACAGGAAAAATATGTTAATACATATATCAAAAAATAAACATATGAGATTTGGTTGAGTTAGATTGAAGGGTGAAAATTTAATGCAGCACTCTAAAACTGTGTATTAATTTAAGGACCTGGATATTTGGATAGATTCAACTTAGAAGTTTTTCTTATCATATCAACTAATTGGTTAATGACAGTTATTAATCTGTAGGCTGCATAAAAAGATTTATAAAGTCTTAAATCAGAAATGAAATCAATGTATGTCAAATTAGACATAAACTATAATATGGAATAATAATATGAAGACCTTATATGACAAACAACATGAGGGAAACTGCAACATGTACAGCAGAAATATAAAATTCAGTTGTTATACAAGTTGTACATACTTTGGACCAGTGATATGGCTTCTTGGTTAACTTTATGAAATTGGTGGTCATAGCAACAACCGAAGACATGACATCTATTGGTAAAGCTGCTGTGTCTGATGAAAAATATGATTAGAAAACCAAAATGTAACACAAAGGAAGATCGTATAGCAGAGTCCTTTCTGCTTAACAATGTCTGGCATAGGCCACCAACTCATTTAACAATGTGAGCACTTTCAGTAATTAGCTTTCCAGTTTGTCAAGTATATCCAGAGGTTTTCAGTATATGCAAGACATATAAGCAGATTTAGTTGTCATATTCTGTCTGTATTCTGTTCAGATTGATACTTTTGGGTAGATGTGAGGTAACTTCTCTTTGAGCAAGAAGAGCTGAAAATAGAAAGTGCAAGTCTCCTTCAAGAGAGTTACATATAATATTACTAACGAATCAACCCATTACTGGAAAAGGATACTTATCATCTATTTATAAAACAAACAAAAAAATAAAAATGCGTAATAATGACAAAATATGGAATTATTATAGATCAGTTAATGGACATGTGCCAAATGACAGAGATAAAAAACTAATTGTTCTCTCTCCAAAGCAGACATAACTTTCATTACATTGGAGACTTTTTACATGGCAATTCATACACAGATCTTATGTAACCCCTCATAAAATGGAACTTATGTTTAAGAAAAATATTGGCTGCTGGAGATGTGATTTATCAATAAAATCAGACTGGCAACATATGTTCTATGAATGCCATTTGATTAAACCATATTGGGATAAAATAAATTATTTTCTGCAAATGGTATTCAGTGATAAATTCCAGATTTCCAAATCTATTATTTTGTTTAATGCACCTGTACCCAACTGTGTGCCAAGAACAAAATATGTAATCTTATGAACTCTCCTAGCTATTGCAAGGAAGAACATTACATCAAACTGGAAATCCAAAGCTTCTCCAACTTTTAAGCAATTCATGAATGTGGTGTCAGCAGTATTGCAACTGGAAATGAACACTATTAAAGGAAGAACTGAAAGAACTGCATCATTATACGTAGCATGGCAAAAAGTAACTGAAATACTGGAGAATAATGACTGCAGCAGATTATAATCAGGAAACAATTGTATAGAAAGTCAATTATATGTCAACAATAGACACCTTTGTAAATACTTTATTTTGGTTTTAATGTTTGATATCTGTTTAGAGGTTTTAGCCTACCTTTTTAAATCATTTGTAAATACTTCTTTGTCATAAATAACCTGCATTCATGTTTTCTTGTTTTTGGAAATGAATAAAAATATAAAAAAAAAAAAGAGAGAATAAGGGCTGATGGTTGATTCGAGAGAAGATCAATTTTGGGGTATTTCAGAATACAGATTCCTTTTATTCAACCAGTCACCTAGTTTGCTTAACAGTAACATCCCTTTGAAGAACAAAATTGCACAGGTGAATGTAGATTTCTTCACACACACAGAGTTGTTCAGTCTAATGCTTTGCCAGTCACTGACTGGAGGGTTGTCACAGCTAAATTTCTAGCCTGGTAAATACAACACTCCTAAACAATATCTGCAAAGTTAGAAATAGCAAAATTTAAATGTAACATAATAATTGAAATTTTCCCAGCAGATCTTTCTTCTAGAAAATGCTTCTGTTGGTATTACAAAGACTATCTAATTGAAATAAGTTCCTGTATTCCTTATATTTTGGCAAAATTAAAAATAAATTAGTAAAGAAGCAGCAGTATCACAGTAAAGTGGAAGTCAAATTAAACAAGCATTTTCTTTAATTTAAGAAAACTATTTTATAGTAGAATTTAATAACTGTATCACTGTACATATTTTTGTATCTCTTCTTATTGAAGTTTATATTAATCTCTGTATTTTTTGTATGCTAACTTTGCCATCCAAATCAAAGGTCACTTTCATTATACTGTCCAGTTTATATTACACAGTGATATTAATTTACATGTCAGTAATAAATGTTGCATTTTTATATAGGTTTATTTTGTTCTTCTGGTGGAACAATGAGAGAGGAAATGCTGTTCTGGTCCTGTGGCATGAGAATTCTTCTGTAAGTGGTCTGTTTCACAGGGCTAGTCATTCAATTTATTTATTTTACACTTGTTGACCGGGCTAGTCCAACTGGATATATGTCCATTTTCAGTGGAGGCCCGGGGAGAAAAGTTCCACATAGAGATGAATATTTACAAAGAATGTGGTACGTTACATAGTTTTGGCAATCATTTCATATCAATGGATTTAGCTTATTAACAAGAAAAAAATGTATTGCACAGCAGCTATAGATATTAATACAAAATATGTACAATGACACTATTAACTATAAAGTCACACAAAAAGCCACACAAGAATCCTAGTCTATAGCAGGTGAGGATATTTATACAAAATATATACAAGCACACTATTCAACTGTAGAATAACATACACATTATTGTCAATAGAAAAGAAACAACAGGTAAGAAGATTAGTGACTAGGGACAGGTTAAGCAGTTAGTCTGGGTTAACACACGGCATAACTAGTGTGTTTTAAGGTAGGTTTTTAGTTTGATTTTACATAGATTAGTTGAGGATAGGGAGGTTAGGTAAATAGGGAGGGTGTTCCAGGTTTTACCCACTGTATTAGAGAACAATGAGTTACTGGCTGAATTATTGGTTTTAGCTATTTGTAACAGTAGTTTGTTCGATGAGCGCAGGGTTTTGAAATTATTATAGAGAGTGATTAGGTTAGTGAGTATTGGTGTATTTGTAGGTACACACTTACATATTTCTTCTCACACTCTTAGTGTTTTAAGTGTGAGTATCAAAGCCGTGTATCCAGCATTGGCTAAATCATTAGCAGCAAATAAGGGCTTGAGTAGCTGTATTGCAAAACCTTTGTTGTTGCAATAAAAGATATTATTACATTGTTACTTTGTTGCAGTGTTTTCTGTCAGGGGGCTAACTATGATGTAAGCATCATTAGCTTCACAAGTAATAGGTATGATTATATTGTCTTTACTATCTCTTAATTGATTTTTCACCATAAGGGGTCCAACATTTTTCCTTTCATACAAAAATATTCATATAATAATCTACAGGAAAGTCATACTACACTAAATGTTGCTAAAGTAAATAGAGGTAATGACAATTATTTCTGTCCCTTTCTAGACCAAATATTTAGGAACAGATATTTTAATTTCCTTTTACAATGTTCAGATTACTCATTTTTTCATGAAACTGAAGGACACTATTTTTTAGAAAGGATGCCATTCTTATGTCTGAGTTATACAATTGACATCACAGGTGTAACATTTATACAATATACTAAATTCCTGGATAGTGTTAATTGTGGAGTGTTAAAAGCCAATAAAATAAAATTAGCAGGTGAACATATCACTGTAATGGACTAAGAAATAGACAAAATATGATACAGTCCTACCTGCTATTTAAAAGTGAGCAAGAAACGTCTGATGAACTTTATGGAATGTCTGAATTTGATGGATATTTGGACATATAAAATTAATAAGTTAACAGACATTTTGATCCTGAGCAAAACAAGTTTTCCTACATTAATATTTTTTATGTGCTATTTCTCTTAAGGCTAAAATATCTGAGATTTCTATTTTACCTCAAAGTTCATAATATTATCTTTTGATAACAATGGATTTTGCACTTACTGAAAGTGGACTAAATTGTAGAAGGAGTCAGTCATTACTTTCTTTTTAATGAATGTTTTCTTAATAAGACAAGAAGACAAAGCTACTACTATTCTCGCCTAATAAATCAAAACCTCCCCTCTCCTTATCCATCACATCTAAGGGCGGCACTACCATCTCCCCTTCTAACCACACCAAACTTCTTGGCATTGAAATTGATAATAATCTTCACTTTGATATTCACATCTCTCATAAAATAAAATTAGTTCACAAAAAATGGGCTCGCTATATAGGCACAAAAACTTTCTTTCACATCAAGCAAGAGGCACCCTTGCCCAAAGTCACCTCCTCTCCACTCCATTGTATGCAGCGCGCATTTTCACCCAAATTAGAAAGTCAGACCTAGATAAATTAGAATCTTGTTACAATAAAATAGCCAAGTTTGCTACAAACTCCACTTACAGAACATATCACTGTACTGCACTAAAAGAACTAAAATGGCTTGAGTTACCACAACTTCTTAACTATCACCAGCTAGTTACTGCCTGCAACATTCTCAAACACCCTGAAAAAAACCTTCAATATCCAATCTCCTTACTCATTATACTGCAAACCGGCATCTTCGATCTAGCGAAAAATATCTCCTTTGCGTCTCCAGGGCAAATAATACTGCAGGGAAAGCACTCTATACTCACACCATGCTAGAAACTGGAACCCTCTTCCCCATTCTTTGTCCACTGCCCCTACCGCCTCACAATTCAAAAACTCCCTCAAATCACATCTCCTCAGTACCTGGTTATACCCTTGCATCACCTAATCTTACCCTCACTGCTTTCATCTCCCCCTCTCACTTTCCAACTTAGCTTAATCCTCTATAGTCAAAAACTCAGCCAGTTCCTCTGCTACACCTGCAGGGCATCTGCTCCTCTCCTTAGGCACAACAGTATACACCTGCATGTTAATTGTAATATGAATGTCCACCTGTTGTCTGCTGGATATGCATGACATATTTCTTCTCATGATGACTGTACAGCACTGTATAACTGTTACTATTATTCTGTTTTATGGTTTCTTTTTATTATTTTTTCTTTATTGTTTAAGATTTATTTTGTTTCCTTAAGATGTTGTATCTTTTATTTTGTTTCCTTAATATGTTATATCTTTTGTTAAACTAAATGCCGGAGCTTTTCTCCCAGGGGCTCCGCTGTAAATGGACCTGGTCCAGTCTGAACTTCCAGGTTAACAAATGTAAAATAAAAATAAATAAATAAATAAATAAATAAATAATAAGATACTAGAAGGAAGGGAAGGGAAGCTTGAGACAATAACAATTATGAAGACTGAATAGATGACACAATGAACTAGTGCAAGATGCCATTTCTAGGAATATTCCCTTTTCTTTGAGATATTACAATCTCGGAATTGGTATATGTAATTTCAAGGGGTGTGGGATGCTTACCCTCCCTGCAAAAAGAAGTTAAAGGATTCATTCTTCTCCTGTGTTTTCTGTCTTTTTTTTCTGCTTGTCGGCACTCACATTTCAATAGGGAATCTTTTAGACTGCAGTAATGACAAAAATAATCAACTATTCATTCTGTTAAACTGGAAACATTTAAGGATTGTTATACTGTATTAAGCGTGGAATGATGTAATGTAATTCTACTGAGTCTGAAAACTACAAACATATAGTTGTTGCACATTAATTCAACTTATTACTTCAGAATGGCAGGGGGCCTAAAGTAAATAAAGGAATGAAATTAACCAGAATGCAGTGTAAATAAAATGAAATACTGTAGTGCTGAAACCAGCAAATGAATAACAAGTGATAATAAAGCACTCATTGGATTTAATAAAGATAAAATATAACATAAAGAGATGCACAAAACAGTGTCCCGACACCCAATAGAGTGAAGCCATTTGGTCGACACAGATAGATGGTCAATAGATGTGCGAGATCGATAGTCCTTGAGTGGGGGAATATTTCCTTCCTTGGGGATTGTGTGATCCTGGAGTTAGTATATATAATTATCAGGGGGTATTGGGGGCTCGCCTGCCTGCAAAAACACTTGCCAATGTTTAGTCCATTCTGGGGTAATCCCTGGAGCATGTGCACAATGTGTTGATATTGGTGACTTTGATGTTATGATGCCAATCTATGGGGTGTCGGGGCACTG
The DNA here is from genome assembly GCF_019279795.1 of Protopterus annectens. Lineage (NCBI taxonomy): Eukaryota > Metazoa > Chordata > Ceratodontiformes > Protopteridae > Protopterus > Protopterus annectens. Next base: position 1,473,894,413 of record NC_056744.1, read on the forward strand.
TCCATTCCATGCAGTGCCCTATACCCATATATATACAGTATATATTAATATATATATATATATATATATATATATATATATATATATATATATATACACATTTTTTTTTCCCTAGCACAACTGCAGAAACATAGATATTAAGAAACAACTAACACTGACATTAGTTTTGTAAGCAAGTCAAAAACATTTTGCACCATATAAACTTTTATATTTTGCTGCAATCTCAAAGTTATTGTCTGGTGATTTATTTAGTTTGGCTAAGTTAATAGATTTCCAAAATGAGATTAAACCTAAGGATAGCATCAGTAGTTACAGACATATTTCATTACTTAAAGGCAATTGCAAAATTGTTGCTGAAGTGGTCAAAACACACACAGTTGTTCCATATATTTGTGATATAGTTTCTCCTTTACAATTTGGCTTTGCTTCTTGTAGTTTTATGATTATTTTAACTAAAGCTTTAAGGACTACACTGTAAAGAAATTGAGAGTGCATTACGGTCAGCTGTTAAGGCTGTAAGGACATGAAAGATATGCAACTTTCTCAGTAGAATTTTTTGAGTTATATGCTATCAGATCTCAAGATTACAGAGTTAATCTAATCTAATTCTTATACAGAGATACAAGAGCATGGTTGTAAATAAAGGTGTTATTTCAGTGCAGTCTAAACAAGGGAATGGTAGAAGTCAAGGCTACCCACTGATTCCTATATTTTTCATTATAGCACTATAACAATTTTGAGAGATTACAACTGAGTATCCATATATTTAGGTACTAAGTCCAGATGGCTCTAATACATTTTTTTGCAACTTAGTTTGTAGCAGTATCTCAAATTAACAATTGAGTTCATTATTTTATTACTCTTGTTGCAGAAATGAAATGTAGTGTAAGATATCAGAATAAGAAAAGCAAATACACATTTTAGCTTTAAAAATTCATTATGCAAGGGCCCTGATTTTAAATAAACAACACTAAAAGTTTTATTTGGGTATCATATGCAGAAGTGATTAATACTAATCTTACATGTGTGGGTCATGTTAGATGAGACCATGCAAGATTTGATGAAGTATATTTTGTTAACAGGAACAAATAACACAAACACAATATCCACAGAGAACAAACTTGCAATCCACACAAATCACTAGGCTACCAAAGGATGATGCATTCACTACCAATAAATACATAAAAATAAAACAACAACTAATTTGATAAAACACTTTAATTTACTATGAGTGCTTTCATTCTCTTACAGACAAAACATTTTCAGATACAATAAAACCACCAAAAAAAAAAAACATTTATATAACAATAGCAAGCCATTTGATCTATTAATTGAGAAGTCATATGACTCCCATAATCAAATTCAGAACCTTCTCCTTCTCTTAAGTCATTTTCCAGTAACGTCAGCTCAGAAAATAAAAAAAAATGTGTCTAGAAAGCATGAAAATCACCCAATCCAATACTGTGCAATAACAATACATATAAATGTAAAGTAAATATATTAAAATACATGAAAAAATATATTTAAAACAATATCAGTACATTTTCATTCCATTCCTTATCACATACATAAACTGTAGATGGAATCAGTATTTTCTCATAAAAATATTCTTCTAAAATACTTTTATTAAAAACTGAGTATAGCCTTTCTACCTAACCTATCTGCTAAAAGCCTGTAATTTTTAAAGGGGGTGCAATCGATAAACTATCATTAAGACCTGGTAAGAATTAGCATTTTCAAACAACTGCCAGATTATTTCTTTTTTCTCCAGTATAGTATTCCATGGTCCTGTCCGTGGATTCCTTTCAACCTTATCTAATATTATAAATTTAACATAATGTGCCAGATATTACTTAACATGCCTAGTTTTGTTTCTCTCCAATATCATACACGTTTATATATTCAATCATGTAACCAATGCTCCATTTTCCCCACATAAAAATGATCACATACTTGACATATTGCACTGTAGGCCACCCCAATCATATTTCAGTTGTATCTATCATTAACGAAAACTTTGTTGCCATTAATAATTGTTCCAGCACAGACCAATATGTGCTTACCACAGTTGCTCATCATAGGATTGGTACAAGTCATCCTGTCCTTGACCTCTAACCATGTTTTTAAGTTAAAACACTTTTTATGCACTATAATGGGCGCCACACCTAGTTTTTCATATACTCCAATATCCTCATGTAATAATCTCCAGTTCTTATTCAGGATCCATCTATTGGTGGCACTCTACAAATTGAAAGATGTGACAAGGGTATTAGTATAAGCACAATGGACATTCTTTCTTTCAATTTCTTCAATTGTGTCCACCCTACTAGTATCATTCATATTACCACTTTTTAAAATGGGGCGGAATGTCTGGTCTCTCTTTTAAAGGTGACCTCACTAATAAGATCTTCTACTATCCATTTAGTGTATCCCCTCTTAAAACATGTCTAAGGGTATGTAATACTCCAGTTGAAATTCATAGTTAAATGTGGTCATATGGGCATCCCTAACCAGCTGTCCTTTGACCACCGCCTTCTTTTGCAGGTAAGGATGAGCACTGTTAAAATGTAATAACGTATTGAAGTATGTTGGTTTCCTCTAAATTCGGGAAGTATAACTTACCAAATAGAAGTCCTTACAAATCATCATGTCAAAATATGCCATTCTTTCCATGTGACTGCTTTATGTGAAAGACAAAGAGTTAGTACTTTGATATAATCAATAAATAGTTGCAGACTCTCCTCGCTATCCTTCCCGATAATAAAAATATCATCCATATACCGCAAATATAATCTGATAGACTCAAAGAACCTAGTATTAAAAACATAGAGCTGTTCGCACTACAGCATCACAATATTGTCAGAAAAGGCCCCACTGGGGACCTCATTGCCATGCCTTCTTTCCAAATATAAATTCTTCCTTCAAAAAATAGAAAATTATTTCTTTAAATGATTTCAAGCAACTCCTCAAATATCTTTAATTTATATTGTGTTATCCTCCTTCTATCAAAATAATCAACAAACCAGTTCATACCTACAGTGTGAAAGATAACCATATACAAATCTTTGACTTTTATGGTTACAAATATATCTGTAGTAAAAAAGTTTAAAATCATTTACTTTTTAAAGAAAATACCAGGAGTCCCTACACAAATGTTTTTCATCATTAATTAAATATTTAAGAGACTGGCCCAAAAACTGAGCACTTGCTTAAGTTATAGAACCTCTCCCATCCACTATAGGTCTCATGGGGTGGGGGGGGGTTCTAAAGACTTGTGAATTTTTGGGACTCCAAACATTGTAGATATAAACAGGATACTAACTTTCATATAATTATATTCATCTAATGTCAACCTTCCTTCAATAATGTCTCTTAACTGATCATTAATTTTGTGATAAGCCATGTACAGCTCATTTTTACTTGATATTCCATAAGCCCTTCCCTCTAAAATATCAAAGATACATTCATTATATTCATCCATATGCATGATCACCATCCCTTCCCCTTTATCAGGTTTCATGGTCCTAAGCCTCTGACTTTTAATGAACATAATCTTGTCCACCTCACTTCACTGATATTATGTGTGAAATCCTTACTGTACTTTCCCAAGCATGAACAAAAATCTGATTCACAATTTTTATATTAATTTTTAATATTGGGTACTTCTCCCATTGGTGTTACCCAGGTTACTTATATCATTTTTTTGTACAGTTTCCATATTTGAAACCACTAGCATGTATAACCCACCCCCCACCCCTACACCCAGTGTTAGCAATGTATGAAAAAAAATTGTGAATTAGATTTTTGTTCATGTCTGGGGAAGTATAATAAGGATTTCACATATAATGTCTGTGAAAGTGAGGTGGACAAGATTCTGTTCATTAAAGGCAGAGGCTTAGGACCAGGAAATCTGATAAAGGGGGAGGGATGGTGATCATGCATATGGATGAATATAATGAATGTATCTTTGATATTTTAGACTTAAGGGCAAATGGAATATCAAGTAAAAATGAGCTAAACATGGCTTATCACAAAATTAATGAGCAGTTAAGAGACATGTTTATTGAAGGAAGGTTGTCATCAGATGAATATACTTATATGAAAGGTAGTTCCCCATTTATACCTACAATGTTTGGAGTCCCAAAAATTCACAAGTTGTTAGAATCCCCCCCATGAGACCTATAGTGGCTGGGAGGGGTTCTATAACTTTAGCAAGTGCTCAGTTTTTGGACCAGTCTGTTAAATATTTACTTAAGAATGAATACCACTTATGTAGGGACTCCTGGCATTTTCTTCAAAAAGTAAATGATTTGATTTAAACTTTTGTACGACTGATATATTTGTAACCATTGATGTTAAAGATCTATATATGGTTATCCTCTACACTGTAGGTTTAAACTGATTTGTTGATTATTTGGGTAGAAGGTGGATAGCAAAAGATAAATTAAGCACATTTGAGGATTTGCTTGAAATGATTAAAAAAAATCATTTTCTATTTTTTGAAGGAAGAATTTATATTCAGAAAGAAGGCATTGCGTTAAGGTACCCAATGGGGTCCCTTTTCGACAATATTGTGATGCTGTAGTGGGAACATCTATATGTATTTAATAGAAAGTTCTTTGATTCTATCAGATTATATTTGCATATTTGCACTATCTGGATGACAGTTTTATTATCTGGAACGATAGTGAGGAGAGCCTGCAAGTATTTATTGATTATATAAAAGTACTAGCTCTTTGTCTTTCACATACAGCAGTCACATGGGAAGAATGGCCTATTTAGACATGATGATTTATAAGGATTTCTATTTAGGAAGTTACACTACCTGAATTTACAGGAAACCAACGTACTCAGATATGTTTTTACATTTCACTAGTGCTCATCCTTACCTGCAAAAGAAGGTTATGGTCAAAGGAAAGCTGGTATGGGTTGCCCATATGACCACCCTTGACCAAGAATTTCAACAGGAGTGTTACATACTTTTAGACATTTTTTGTAAGAGGGGGTACACTAAATGGATGGTAGAAGAGGTTACTAGTAAGGTCACCTTTAAAAGAGGGACTGGACATTTCAGCCCCATTTTAAAAATTGGTAACATGAGTGATACTAGTAGCCACAACTGAAGAAATCAAACGGAAGAATGTCCAGTGCGCTTATACTAATACCCTTGTCACAACTTTCAGTCAGGAGAATGCCACCATTAGATGTATTCCTGAATAAGAACTGGAAATTATTACATGATGATAATGGAGTATATGAAAAACTGGGAGAGGCACTCATTATAGTCTATAAAAAGGGTTTTAATTAAAAAAATTGGTTAGAGATCAAGAACAGGATGACTTGTACCAATCCTATGATGAGCAAATGTGGTAGATGCAAGTTATGTCAACACAAATTGGTCTGTGCTGGAACAATTATTAATGGTGACAAAGTTTTCCTTAAATATAGATGCAATTTGACATGGCTGGGGTAGTCTACAGTGCAATATGTCAAGTATGTGATGATTTTTATGTGAGGAAAATGAAACATCACTTACGTGATCGAATATATGAAAATGTATACGAAATTAGAAAGGAAAAAAAAAACATTGCACTGTTTAGGCATGTTAAGGAACATCCAGCACATTATTTTAAATTTATAATAGATAAGGTTGAAAGGAACCCACGGGGGAGGGGGACCATGGGTTACTGTACTGGAGAAACGAGAAATGATCTGCTGGTTGTTTTTAAATGCTACTTCTTGGCCAGGTCTTAATGACAGTTTATCCATTGCCCCTCTTTTAAAATTAAAGGCTCTTATCAGATAGGTTAGGTAGAAAGGCTATATTCAAGTTTTAATAAAAATATTTTAGTAATATATTTTTATGAAAAAATGCTGATTCCATCTACAGTTGATGCATTTTGTGAGGAATGGAATGACAATATAAAAACATATGCTGTGAGATACAAGTGTATTGATATTGTTTTTAAATATATTTTTTTCGTGTATTTTAATATATTTACTTTACATTTATACGTATTATTGTGTAGTACTGGACTGGGTGATTTTTATGCTTCCTAGACTATTATATAACTGTGTTCTTTTTGGTAGTTTTATTCTATCTGAAGAAATTTTATTTGTGATAGAATGAAAGAGCTCATAATAAATTAAGCTGTTTTGTTGAACTGGTTGTTTTTATTTTTACATATTTATTGGTAGTGAATGCCTCATCCTTTAGGAACAAATTACATAAATGTCCATGTTACCCAGGTTTTTGTTTGTAATAGTGAATGTTTTACTTCTACCTTCTTACCAATAGTACTGAAATGTAAAGCTACCGATCCATGATTCAGTGGCCCACTGGCACACCAAGAAGAGCATGAGTAACTTATGTTATTACATCTAAACAACATTATTTTAAGCCATTTAGAAAATCTATGATATAGCTCAGTGTTATATACTACAATGGCCATTTTACAGATAATTCAACACTCAATTTAAGTAAAACTGTTATGCGACCTTCAAAGTTAACTGGATATTCATTACTTTAAAAGAATGATTATGAGACTAAGTAAAATAAAACTGTTAAGGTGGTAGCATATATTATATAGCCATTGCTATTTGAAGACGAATGCCCTATAGTGCAAATTTAAAAATGTACATATACAATAATATACTGCATTGCCAAGCTTGAGTCTATTGGGTATGAGATGCTAGCATTGTTTATGCTGTGCTACCATGTTCTTTCAAATTAACATTTCTTGTTTGTTCAGATGAATGGGGTGTATCCTAAAATGTTTAAGACTAAAGTGAAAATAACTGGGCAACCATAGATACACATTTTGACATGGGGGGCAGTAATAGGATCTTTTTGATGAATGAAAATCAGCAAAGTCTCACCATTTACAAAACTATACCACACTGTATTGAGTGAATCCCAAAACTCAGTGTCATTTTCCCTCAAAAAAGTTATTATTTATACCAAATATAAACCTCAAGCTCAAAAAGACCCAAAAATGTCATAAACAATAGCAAAGTTTAACCTATCAGAGCTGTTTGACTTCTCACACCTTTTTTCGTCTCTCCCTAGAGACAGAGGTTTGCACTGTTTTGTGTGGCAACCAAATTAGATTAAAAAATGAAATCCTGGTAAATATGATTATCTACTCTATAGGTTATAAGTTGAAAACCATATGTAGCTCTTTTTTTATGTGCAGATGGCCAGAATGTTACATTTGATTCTGTGATTACTAAACTTAATGAGCATTTTGTGCAATAAAGAAATATAATACATAAACAGAGCATGCTTTCATGAATGAGTAAAAGCAAAGGGTGAATGTGTTGAGACTTTTCAGCACCCTGCTTCATGTCAGTAATACCTGCTAACTCTAACCCTGCTCCTACCCCTAACCCTAACCCTAATCCTAATGTGCAGCTCACCTTGCAAAAGCCCTTTCTACAACAATACCACTACACAAGACAGATTGGACACTCACCATATACACATACCACGTGTGCATATGAAACCTGTCCCCTTGCCTAATCTTACCCTAACCCTAAACACACAGACTTGCACACAAACTCACACCCTTACCACTCATCTTTGTCAACCAACCAGAAATCATCTACAAGACCCTTCACTCAACATTTACAGCAGTTCAATTGCACAATCAGACACATACATACACACATATAGCCATTGTCATTTTAAGACTAATGTATGGGGTTGCCTTTTAAGAATATAGCATAATGTACTGCTTTAGAAGTACATAATTTCAAGTATGCTACCGTGCTCTTTCAAATAAAAGTTACTTGTTTTTCAGGAAAATGATGCAGCTTCACATTGTTAATACTACTAATGAATATAACTGGTTAATTGTAGATGTGTATTCTGTCAATGACATCTGTACTGAGATCATCAGGTCTTAGAACCTCAATGACAATGACATTTGTACAGTTAGAGCATCAAGACTTAGAACCTCACAAATTATTTTAAGGAGAATATTTTAAGGCCAATAGTCATATAATTAGATTCCAAAAACAAATTATTTCATATAACCTCATACACAGTGGGCAGACAGTGTTCCTTTTTAAACCTGTCAATATTTGTTAAACATTTATGCTCAGCTTTTACTGTTTTTTTTTTCCTGATTTATCTTTTATGAACAAATGAAAAAATGAGTTTGATTTTCATTCGTCTACACACTTCGAGTATTATTTGCAGAAATTAAAAAGCTTTATTCCAATCAACTGGGAACTTCTCATTTCAGCATAAAAGATGCTGTTTTATCTCAAAGCTTATAGTTACCCTGTTTTCGTATAAAAAGTGATGTTAGAATCTCTGATCTTTATTGCATGGCTGCAGATAAAGAGCATCATGGTCACGTTGCTTATTTGAGTGACCTCAAATAATTGATTGCTCAAGCCATGGATTATAAAATTGTAAATTATTTTCAAACTGAAATCTCTTTTTAATATAATTCTGACTTCTGTTCTCCCACTGACCATTAATCCCTACATTCAGTCATGGGTCATAGTTGACTGACCTCCAGGACGCTGAGATACAGAGGCAAGAGATAGGATCATGAATATCTTCCATCAGGGCTGAGGGGATTTTTCTGAATGTCATTAACTATCTTGGCTTTAAGACATGATGAAATCTCTGCTGTGCTGAGCCTTTTGTGTTGGATGCTTTGGACAGAGTGCATTCAGTGCTTAACAGGCTCAGCCCCTCCTCCATATCCACAGAATGAGAGCTGCAGTCTTTGGTCTTCTCCCATGTAGAGTTCTTTTAAGACTCCTCCAATTCCTTGGGTGAGCTGGTCAAAATTCAGGCCTCATGTCCAAGCCCAAGTCATACGCCACAGAGTGAGATGTTTTTACCCACATCTGTTAAATGGTGCAGACCATACTAATTGTATACAGGTAGAGGAAAATATTTTTCCCACCAAAAGACTCATTTTGGTATTTTGAAACTAAAACAGTTTTTGCTTAAATACTTACAATATAGAGCTTCCAGAAAGTGTCCACATAGTGTGTTAATGGAAATCTTTCTGGTAACAGTTGGTTATGTATCAGTGAAGTTGTGCTTTCCCATTGTTTGTTTTTATCATTTTAATTTGTATTTGTTATCTGTTATTTTCACAAATAAAACACTGAAAAATAAACGAAAAAGGTGTCACTGTTGTGAAAGATGTTTTGGCTTTGAGCTGACTGCACTTTTGTAAACATGAACCATTTTGCTGCTGTTGCAGCTAATGTGAGTCAATGTTAGAGCTAGTAATATAAGCAAATTTAAGTAATTGTATTGACTGCTCAGGGCATTTGAGGAAATAATCTAAAATAAGTTCAACACAAGAAGGTAAGTAGCTGACTAAAAAGTAAGACAATCCATTAGTTATGGCATGCCTGTTCATAAGATTCATAAGACTTAAGCAGCACCTCTCTGTGCAGCTATGGCTATGTGATTCCAGTTCTGTAGAGAGGTAACACTTGTGCATGTGCACAAAGAGGATTGCATTGCGTGTAGAAGTACAAAGATACACCACTACCTGAATGTTTATGTGCTACAGCAACAGAATTATTGTGGAGTTACTGTGTATGACCAGTTGCATAAAGCACAAGGGAACACTATCATGCCTATAAGTACAAGATATCAATCTAAGAAGTCAGAGCACAGGAAAAGTAATACATGTGCATAGCAGAAGCATGTATCATATACCGGACTTTTGAAAATCATCTACCTAAAGTCTTTTTCGTTATAATGTGAATGAGCTATAAATGTGAACATACAACTGGCGAACCAAAGGAGACTGAAATGTGTGTAGACATAAAGTATGGCAGGGATATGCATGGGATGAGAATGGGGTAGGATTGTATAATATAAATCCACATGTGCCATGAGCAACTGTAATGTGTGACCAGATCAGAGTGTCCACCGTGATACCTAAATACAAAAACACTATATATTTTTTCAAAATGAAATTGTACATGTGGATTTGCTAGAAGGTGGGACATCAAGATGGCTGCATAGGTTTGTAGCTTCCAGTTTGGTGCAGCAAAATTTTATAATGAAAATGGTATTCCCTATTTAAAAAGTGCTTGTAGACATTGGGTGATATTCATAGCCATTACGCTTAAGAGTAATGTCAATCTGGACTGTTTGCACCTATGTTCATTCTTGGTGTAATTCATAGAAGCCAGTTGCACTTATGAGTGACAGCCTTGAATGAATTTATGCAAGTGAAAGAGTAAAATATTCTAATGAAAAATGCTGATATTGTTTAAACCAAGAGATGAGCATTTTTACCCTTGTCAGAGCTATAACTAACAAGTAATATATACTTTCTATTTTCCATATAAAAAGCTATGCAAGTTACACTGAAGGCATTAATCCAAGAGCTTTTAAACAAATCACATTCAAAGACTGAAGTGATTGAAACATAGTTTGCATTTTTGTTGTGATTGGTGCTGTTTACTCTTTATCAAAGTAAGCACAAAATGACTGCGTATCTGGCTGTTGATCAGTACACTTAACATGTCAGATAACAGCGTAGGCTCCCTAGTCCTAAATTTGTCTTGTGAGACTAAACTCATTGCGAAATGCTATGATGGGACAAGGGAAGAGCATGGTGATTAGCAGAATCCCCAAAAAACACTGCCACCAAAGGCAGAGGTGTACTAGGACTTAACAAATAAGTGTGAGTCTAGAAAGTATTTGAGAAAAGAGATGAGAACAAATTGCACTCAGAGTTAGTAGTAAGACAAGCTAAAAGGAAAAACAAGTGTGTGTGTGTGTGTGTGTGTGTGTGTGTGTGTCTTTGTGTGTGTGTGTGTGTGTGTGTGTGTGTGTGTGTGTGTGTGTGTGTGTGTGTGTGTGTGTGTGTGTGTGTGAGTGTGAGTGCACTCATGTGTGTGTATGTGTAAATAAGTGAGGGGAAAGAGAAGAGGTCAGAGATGGGTCACACATAAAGACAGAGTCTTGCCAAGCCAAAAGAATATGTAATCTGTATGCATACATATATGCACACACACACACACACACACACACACACACACACACACACACACACACAAACACGCGCATATTTCTATCTATATCTATATCTAATCTATATATAATACATACACACATATGTAAATATGTGGGTCTACTTCAGATTGTTGAACTGCTGGAACATTGAACTGCATATAGCCGAGACCATATGCCAGAAACCTTGGAACATCGAAATTTAAATTAAAAAAAAAACTTTTTTTTGTCTGCAGTAGAGGGGCTATGCCCTATGTACCCTCCAAACCCCCTGATTCCTAAATATAGCAACTCCAAGATCGCACTTACATTGAAGTGAATGGGAATTATTCCCTACGGTGATCTCCATGCAAACAGTTCGGTGTTGTAAAAAAATGATGTTTTCATCTTGCTGATCCACAGTTCAATGTTTTAGCCATTCAACAATCTGAAGGTGACCCATATATGTATGTATGTATGCATATTTGTATGTATGCACACAGGCACAAACATATACACATACACAAATATCTACATAAAAAGGGCTGAATTTCAAAATAATTCATACATGTAGTTGAGTTAAGTAAATTCATATGCCTCAACTTGTGCTCACCAAAAAAAAAAATTTTAAAGTATTTCACCCATTTCTGCTAATGAATTGAAGTGCTTGATAGCATTTACTAACACGGTAGTTTATACTACTGATCAGACACATCAAAATATGACCAGTTCAAACTGACATTAAATTAATCCTGAGATACCAAATATAAGTTAGAAATACAGTGAAATAAAAGTAAAAATCAAAAGTCTAACCTAAACTATGTAAGAATAAAAAAAATAGATTTAAACATCTAGTACTAAATTAAAAAAAGACATTTTACACTCACACATAGACATGAAATACTAGAGCTTTATTTAAAAAAAAAACCACAAAAAAACAAACTAGTGTTGTGTTTTAGTAAAAGTTACTATGGTCCAGTTTCTTTAACTTGAGAATGCACTTAATGGTGCATGTCTGATTAAGTCCAGGCTTCCAATAAACTTTATGTTGAATCTGCCATTCATGTTCTTTTTTCTCTAGCTTTGCATTCAGATTGCTTTGTAATAGGACCAGTTTGAGTCTCTCAATTTGTTAGTTGTCTTGGTGGACTGGTACATGGCCATTTTCAGCAACAGTCCAGACCAAGTGCCAATGCAGCAATTAAAAACACTTTAGAGTAGAGTGAAATTGTCAAAAACTGCAACAAAATGCAAACCTTAGAAAATAATAATCAAGTAATTAGTGACAGTAAAATATAAGATCAAATATATACAAATACGATACATAAATAATTCTTAAATGATAATCATTTATCAGCAAAAAATCACTTTGGCATTGCCATTCTGTAATTTTAGGTTACAGCACTTTGTTATAGGCTACTTGAGATGAGACAATACAGACAGCTATACTCAGGGAATAAAGTTGAGGAAAAACGTTGTGACCCTTTCTGGAAAAATTGGAATGCTGGGGAGCAGCAAGCTGTGCAGTGTCTGCCATAATGGAATACGTCAATTTAATTGATCTGGAACCTGGCTGATGGCTGCAATGCTCTTTCACGGATAAGCAAGATAAGTGGCTTATAGTCAGTGTGAACACTCAGAATAAGAAATTCTGTTAAGTATCTTCTATAGCTGTAATGGAGCAGATGTACAGCCCCTACAGAAAATGCTAGAGTCCCCAATCAGGTGTTAATGGGTGGTGACTTCAAAACACAGCCAATGCCATAGTTATGATAGAAAAAGTGAAGCTTCCTAAAGTGTTTAGATACTTTTCTTATTTGACAGAGAATTCTCAGTACATGGATGTGTGATAGGTATAACATCTGGAGAGGCTGGATTATATTTACTACTGAAGTACTTCCACCAAGGTGACAAGTAGATTAGATCTCTATTTAGAGAGTTCCAGGTTTTGGGAGACAGTGGTAATATCAAGATCTAAATAGCCCAATAGGACATAGGCAGACTCACCATAATGAAAGTAAGTCATACTAGCTATTATATATCAGTAAATGAGCCATTTATCTGCATGGCATGATTCTGTGAATGAAGTAAAACTAAACAGTGACATGAAAAACAATTTACCAAAAATGTCTGTATTGACAGATCCACTATTTTTTTACCTGTTACAAAAGGTTACATTTTTAAAGCATCTGTGCTGCAAGTGAATGTAAAGTTAATGAGATTTATATGCCCCTGTAACTTGTTAACAATATTCTGTATATAATGACTGAAGTAAGACATATGGTAAATTAAGATAACATGCCTAATTCTTTAGTACAATGAAGCACCAACAAAATGAGCTATACCCATGAAATCAAGCATTATTCAAATCTACACATGAGTTAATTAAATATAGTGGAAGTACATGTACAAGTGCCTACCTGTTTTGGCAATTTTACAGTTCTTATTCTTCAGCTACAGGAAATTCTCATGAAGGAATGAGACAAAATATATGAATTGTGTTTGTACACTTTCCATAAGGGTATACTAAAAGACAGAAAATCTCAGTAAAATATAGTTTTAATTTAATTTATACAGTGACAGGCTGAATGACAAAAACATTAAAAATTAGTGATGCTGAGTATCTTTTCTTGGAAAATCGTGGTGTCTCTGAAAGAAAATGTTTGCACAACACAGCTCCACGTAGTGGATACTCAAATGCATGATTGTCTATGACTATAGTTATGGACCTGAGCATTAAGAATGAGTTCCAAAAACATCCAAAATAGAAAAGCAAAAGGAAGGAAAACATCAATTTCAGGATGTATGAAAATTAATTTAATAATCCATATGTTCTGGTACCTTGGCAATTCGCCTTCAGTGGAACAATTTCAAATATCTTACATCCTTTCCATATATAGTCACATTAATTAGTTTGACACAATCAATTAACCTTCAATTACATTTTCTTAAAGCACAAACACATGAAATATCATTGAAAGAAACCCCATATACATCAAATATATTTTTAATCTGATGAATTAATAAACTGTGCTGAAAAACACAACTGAAGTGATTCGTTTTTGTTGTCTGGTGTATATTCCATTAAGAATGAGTCCAGGCACTACAAAAAAACATTTTTCTTCATTGTTTTGATGTCATCTTACAAAATCAGAGAATTGAATGGCTTTTAAACTTGAATCATGAGAGAAATTAGTTATAGTCTGACATGGTTTTAACAAAAAAAAACAGTTGTCCCCTTACTTCTTCTTTCATTGTTTTGACAAGAAACAGATGTCTACTTGCATCTTTATCAGAGTAATACAAATAAAATGTTCTATGATGAACTGAAAAAAATGCTTCTTCTGTAATCTGACTCCAGACATTTACATACAAAGTATGTATGAGGCGCTTAACTGATATCAGACATATAATTTGTGATGTTACAGCTTGAGTGAGACACAACTGCTTACTTTGTGTAATCAGACTCAGTTTTTGACCTTCAGACTTGAAAACTTTTTCAGAAATCTGTCTTTTCATAGCACCAGAAGAAAAAAGGAGAGGAAACTTATACTAGTCTAGTTAAAGCAGCTTGAAAACTTAGTAGTTAATGTTAGTGCCACAGCACAGTTTTTTCTCGAATACTGTTGGAGGGCATGTTGTACATGAGGATATCATCTGTGTATCTTAACAAGAAGATGTTCAGAGGAGGGGTCTGACATAGATGCGGACTCGCATATTGTTTTAAAATTGTCACCATACTGATTGTTGAATGTACACAAAAAACAGTTGACCATGGTGAGAGCAGAACTACCTGATTTTATACAAAGCACAGTACATAATGCAAGCATCACAGCACAAGTCTTACTTTTATAGTGTCAGGCAACACTTTATAGCTGACGATGTCAGCAGTGTCTGGTGAGAAGAAGATGGTAGTAGGAGTGTCTTACATGTTAGTCTAAAATGAGCTCTTGAATGTCAACCAAGTGTACACAAATATAGACACACACAGTTAAATGCAGTAAAAGTAGAACCCCCTACCTAATTCCTTATAGAGCACAGTACTTAGCACAAGTGCCACAGCCCAAGTCTGACTTTTATAGTGTTGGACAAAACTTTATAACTGATGACATTAGCAGTTTCTGATGACATGAAGATGGTAGTAGGAGTGTCTCACATGCTGGTCTAAAATGGTATCTTGAATGTCAACTAAGTGAACACAAATACACCCCCCCCCCATCAGATGGCTGCAGTGTGATGAGAACCCCTCTCTAAGTACACCAGTTTGAGAACTCACTACTTAATACAAGCTCCATGGCACAAGCCTAACTTTTACATTGCTTCTGGACAGTTTATAGTGGATAGCATCATCAGAGGATGTTTGAGAGAAGATGTTGAGAGGTCTGTATGAAATGGATGCGTAGGCATGTACAACTGTACAAATATTTGTACTTCATGGGACTGTATTGCCGACAGTAGGATGCACAGTTATGGTCTTCTTACTGCACACAGATTGACTGCATTGAGATTAGAACCCCCTACCTAAGTAAACCACCTAGAGAACTCAGTAATTAGCACAAGCACCACATCACAAGGTCTGACTTTTGCAATGCTGCTGGACACTTTATAGTGGATGACATCATCATTGCATATTTGAGTGACAATGTTGAGAGGCCTGTACAAAATGGATAGGTAGCCATGTACAACTGTCAAGATATTAGTTCTGCATGGGACTGGACTGATGATAGCAAGATACAGACTGATATTACTCTATGCACACACTTGCAGATACATAGAGACACAGACATAATGTGACTGCTGTGCTAATTCAACACACAGAGACATAGAGACTCATACATAATGTGGCTGCTGTGCTAATTTAACTCAGATGTAAGTATTTTTATCCCATCTGCAAAGCACAGAATTTGATGATTGCAAAACCCCTGAGTATTATTTGCCTTGTCATAGTGGTCTTTATAAATGATGACAGCATTATTATATGATGTAGTCAACATATCCTGTAATGAGAGTGGTGTGCAATGTGTGTATGTACTATTTCCTGTTGTATTTCCAATGTGCAGTTATAGTTTAAGAGCTTGTCAAACTAGATGCAAAAAGCTGTAAGGAATGCATGTAGCAGAAATGAGACATAAGGAGCTGTTTCCCAGTATGTTGCGTACAGACACACACATTTTTTTGTGTTCATATTTGCATGCTTATACTTATATGATATGCAGGAGGTGTTTAGGTGAAATGGCAGTGGAGTTTTTAACTAGATTGTTTAATGAAATCTTGGAAAGTGAGAGGATGTCTGAGGAATGGAGAAAAAGTGTTTTTGTACTGATTTTTAAGAATAAGGGTGATGTGCAGAGCTGTAGTAACTACAGAGGGATTAAATTGATCAGTCACAGCATGAAGTTATGGGAAAGAGTAGTGGAAGCTAGGTTAAGAAGGGAGGTGATGATTAGTGATCAGCAGTATGGTTTCATGCCAGGAAAGAGCATTACAGATGCGATGTTTGCTTTGAGAGTGTTGATGGAGAAGTACAGAGAAGGTCAGAATGAGTTGCATTGTGTCTTTTTGAACTTAGAGAAAGCATATGACAGGGTGCCTAGAGAGGAGTTGTGGTATTGTATGAGGAAGTCAGGAGTGTCAGAGAAGTATGTAAGAGTGGTACAGGATATGTACGAGGATAGTGTGACAGCAGTGAGTTCTACGGTGGGAGTGACGGATGTGTTTAAGGTGGAGGTGGAATTACATCAAGGATCAGCTCTGAGCCTTTTCTTATTTGCAATGGTGATGGACAGGTTGACAGATGAGATCAGACAGGAGTCCCATGGACTATGATGTTTGCAGATGATGTTGTGATCTGTAGTGGGAGTAGGGAACAGGTGGAGGAGACCCTGGAGAGGTGGAGATATGCTCTAGAGAGAAGAGGAATGAAGGTCAGCAGGACTAAGACAGAATATATGTGTGTGAATGAGAGGGAGGATAGAGGAATGGTGAGGATGCATGGAGTAGAGGTGGCGAAGGTGGATGATTTTAAGGACTTGGGATCAACAGTTCAGAGTAATGGTGAGTGTGGAAGAGAGATGAAGAAGAGAGTATAGGCAGGATGGAGTGGGTGGAGAAGAGTGTCAGGAGTGATTTGAGACAGACGAGTACCAGTAAGAATGAAAGGGAAGGTCTGCAAGTGGGTAGTGAGACCAGCTATGTTATATGGGTTGGAGACAGTTGCATTGACAAAAAGGCAGGAGTCAGAGCTGGACGTGGCAGAGTTAAAGATGCTAAGATTTGCAGTGGGTGTGACGAGGATGGACAGGATTAGGAATAAGTATATTAGAGGGTCAGCCCAGGTTGCAAGGTTTGGAGGCAAAGCCAGAGAGGCAAGATTACGTTGGTTTGGAAATGTGCTGAGTTGGGATGCAGAGTATATTGGGAAAAAGATGCTAAGGATGAAGCTGCCAGGTAGCAGGAAAAGAGAAAAGCCTAAGATAAGGTTTATGGATGTGGTGAGAGAAGACATGCAGGTGGTTGGTGTGACAGACCACGATGCAGAGGACAGGAAGAAATGGAAACAGCTGATCCGCTGTGGCAACTTCTAATGGGAGCAGCCGAAAGAAGAAGACCTGCGTGCTTATACTTGTGAAGAATTACTGTCCACATTAACACATGTATAAGGCAATCTGAATGCCTATTGTCATTATAAAGGTGTATATGGTATGTTACAATGCAGATTTGCTATTTATTTCTATAGTGTAGTTGACATTTGGGAACAAGTACTGACATACCAAATTTCAAGTGCATAGGTGAAGGTAAGACATAAATGAGTGTAAGTAATATGTTCAGTCATTAAAAGTGCCTTCCCTTTGGTTGTTTTTTACCTGGATTTCAATGGGATGAAGACTGGGCAGTAAACATAAGTAATACATGCTAATAAATACTTTCCACAGCTCACCTCCAAGCAGCTGGTTTTTAGAATCGATGGCACAGTGTTTGCACATGCAAGATACACATTTAAAGATTTCTACTTGTACTTGAGAAATACTTCTCCATACTGTCTATGGTAAACACAGCTAACAGATAATATAGTGTTCATAACTAGTTCACATTGGAAATATTGCATCATACATTGTATAACTTTAAAAAAGTATTTATACTGCTTTTCCCCATTTGCACGTAGTTAAGCAATGAGCAAACATTTATAGTAAGAGTTCTATTGGTTTGTTTTCTTCCACACAAACACGCTAAGCAGAGAGGTATGGCAGTCAGCACTTTGGACAGTACTAAGTGGAAGCAAACCACCTGATGCCTAGCTGTCCCTGTGACAGCAGGTGCAACAGCAGTGAGCTCTTATTTTAAGCACAGATTATACAGGGTTTGAATCTAGCTCTGTCAATTTTTTTGCATATGTATTCATGGTGTAATTAAATAATTATATGTGATGACTATTGGAAATGTGAGGTGGAATTATTTTAGTGAAGCATTGTATAAAAACAAACAGCATTCAAATGATTTATGCCAATAATACACATATGGAGTCACATATTTATACTGACACCTGTCTAAATCAATATTTTATATGAAATTTTTAATATGAGTGCCTTTATTCTACTTTAACTGTGTGTTTCCTTAGTGCCACAGGTTTAAGCAACATTGCGCAGAGGTAACAGCACCATGCCATAAGATGTGAAGAGCCATTCACCAGTATCAGTGTGCGATGCCAGACTCCATGCAAACACAGAAGACAAAACGTAAAAGGCTTCATTGGGGATTCGTTGTGTGTGTGGTGGGTGATTATATTTTTTAACCAGATTAAAGGTATGAAAATGGGGTAGATAAAGTGGTGAAATGGTGGGCAAGCAAGAGGAAGAACAAAGGGAAAGCAACATATCAATATGAAGCAGGGAATTAGGAAAGAACCATAGCTATTCACTTTTTCAGTGGTGTAAAATAAACATGGATAGAATATTGGATGAATTTGGACTCTTACCTCAACAAATATGGGTGACAAAACACAATCATGTTGTTTAGCCAATTGGAGCAAATCACATGTGTCAAGAAGACATGTGCAAAGTATATATATATATATATTATTTATTTATTTATTTTTTTTTTTTGGGGGGGGGTCAGGTGCCCATTTCTGAGTTTTTATTTCAGTACAAGAGGAACGTTGAATAAGGGATGTAGGTATGTCAGGGTCAAGTAAGTAGAGTACGTGAGGAAGCAGCTGTAGACAAAAAGGACAAACAAGGCAAGAGACAGGGATGGTGAGGGATACAACAGGTTGAGGGACACCATGATTGTGGATAGGGAGATGACATCACTTGCCCATGCCTGTCAAATATGGGGACAGTGAGAATCTAGTCCTCACCCTCAGAACTGTCAGCATGGTTCCCCTCCTCAACTTGCTGTTGGAGTGCTTGATGTTTTCTTTTGCCTAGCATTCCGGCAAACATCTTCTCCCTCTAGCTGAGGCATGCACCAGTGGTACTTTCCATGACCTCACACACCATGCCTGGCATCTCCTGGTCAGTGACAAAATCACCAACTCTGCCAATACTCCCAGAGGGTACCACTGCAGCTGCCAGTGTAATGCTACCTGATGTGAGGGGCCCTGGTAGTGCAGAGGCAGCACTGTCAGCATTTGCCCCAGATGTGCTGGCCTTTGGTTCAGCAGCCATTGAGTGGGGTGGCAGGCTGAGCCACACTGGTTGGCCATCCTCCATGTGTTGTAAGTCATTTTTTGAGTTGCCAAAAATAGATGACATAGGTTCATATGTTCATAGATGTGTACTAGGCTAATGGCCCTGGAGCCTTTACAAGCCTAGCCCATAAAAGTTCCCTGGCATCATGCCACCAGACATTAGTTCCCAGTGCCTCTATCAAGTACAGCCAGCTGGAGTGATGCCTGGGGTGAACTTTCTATTTCCTATCTACTCATCAAGATTTCTCTTGAAGAGGGCCAGTGAGCTGCTCTGCTTGACATATATAAATGAGCAGGTGTATGCTGCTGCCCAAAGGTCCAAGCCCAGAAAGCAAAAAATAATCAAAACAAAGAATAAGGCAGGACCACCAGGCTCACTGTTACAAGTGGCAGTAAACCTAGGAATAAACTTGTAGTCTAAACGGGGATGTTGAAAAGACTGGATAGTTGTATTAGCTGGACACATACTACAGTGGCCACATGGAAAGGTCCCAAAATTCAAACCTCTAAGCGTAGTATTTAGATTATTACTAACACCTCAAACTGTATCTTTACATAGAAGCCGTTTCAGGTTCAAGCTGTTCCTAAAAACAAAAAGGAGTATCTTCCCAACCAACTCAACAGTGGCAGGATCTATCGTGAGTATGTGCCAATTTCGTTTCATGATTTCCCTTATGCAAGCAAAATCATTTGCATAAGCTGTCATAAAACAAACCTTATCACCCTTATTATAAGATCCTTTTCCTTTCCTCATGGCTGTATCTAAGCCCAACACCTCATTTCTAACCTCAGCTAGTATGGATTCATTATACCCCCATCCAGGAACAGGTGATCAAGTGATTTGTTGGCACAGTTTGATAACTTAGGTCACTTACCAATCCTTCTTAACCTACAGTATTGTCCTTTCACTATATTAGGAAAAATAGCTCTAGGATGCATGCTGCCAAAATCCAATAGGGCATTTTTCAAACAAGGTTTACGATATAAGCCCGTGATTAAAGCATTAAAGCACCAGAAGGATCCTGGTGAATCGTAATATCTAGAAAATCAACACTAAAGTTAGACAAAGTCATAGTAAACTCCAAAAAACTTGTAGTGGAATTTAGGTAGGTAATAAAATCTTGCAAGTCAGGAAGGGTGCCAGTCAATATAAATAGAATGTTGTCCACAAAACGCCTATAAAGGTGAACATGTGGAAAATCAACGCAATTGTGTGATGAAAACAATGCCTTGTATAAACACACCAAAACTTGTAATGGATACAAGAAATTTTTATTTACAGTTTTGGAAGTTGTGCATGCTGATCTTAGGGCAGGAGATTATAAGAATTTTTTAGAACAGCGTGAAACTGTGTGGCAGATAAAACTCAAATCGGACAAGTTCCCTGGTCTCAACGATTATATTAACATCAAATGTTTTTTAAAACATAGGAAATTACAAGTGAATAAGGGAATGGATTCCTTTTGTTTTTTTTAAAAAATAGAATGTGTTTTTTTAAATAATCAGTTTGATTGATTTTAATTAAGTAATTGGTTGTTAACTGTTTGGGTATTTAAATGCATTGAATCATGGTCTTTTTTGTATTCTGAAGAAGTTTTTACGAAAGCGGGTATTAAACTACTGGTTACCCTATTTACTGAGTTTCATCTTTCATTTGCTGATTATTTGTGTTAGTTAATTTTTGGCGTTCTTTTTTCTTGGTTTTTTTCGCCATGGCTGACGTGAGAGATGATGAACTTTTGGATTTGACAGTGCATGGTACGCCAAACTCCGCTACCAACACTTTAAGTGAGTTATTCATGGCCACTTTATTGGATATTAAAAGTTCCTTGAAGATTTTAATGCAGAGGTCCAATGAGAACGAACGTTCTCCTATGACTAAACTACGTACTGAAGAACAACCGAGTCCGAACGCTTCTTTTTTTGAATTGAACACCGTAGTGGAGACCGAAGACAAGCGTGAGAGGGATTATTGCCAGGCTGTGGCGTCTCATCCACGAGAGAAGTCTTCTTTGGATAATTATGCCGGTCACAAAACAATAGAAGGTTTTCTTAACGGAATTCAGAATCCGTTCGGCAACCCAGGTAAAGATAAACGTGGTTTTAATCATATTGACATTAGTAACAAACGAAACTTGCTTATGAGTTTGTTAAAAAGACATCGTTCTTTGGACATAGAAAATAGTTATTTTAAACACTGCATTGATTTGGGGATGGTTCCCAAGGGCCTCAGATTTTTCAAATGCCCTAACGGAGTCACTAAAGCTTCGCCTTTCTTTAAGACTTTGACTTGTTTTTTCAACACTGCTGGCATGAATTTTTTAAATTTGCTAGTTGATAATAATGTTACTAAAATGGCTGATCTAAAAATTGAAATTATCCAATTAGAAAATGAACTTAAGGAATTGGTGGGTGACATTAAGGCTGGAGAACTTTTAGCTGTATTATATAAAGAATTGGAACAACATACAGCGGAGGTCATCAACCGCAAACGGGTTAAAATAACCCATGACACTATCGCTTATGATAGTGGTACAGCATATGACAACTTTGCCAATAAAGACTACCTAAAAGCTTCAAGAGGTGAAACAAACAATCGTTTCACCTCAAAGCAGCAGACCTCGTATGCCTTTGGGCGTTCTACGTTTACTTCTAGAGCATCTGATTCAGTTGGGGTTAACAGTGATGGTGTGGGACATAGTGCAATGCATTTTGAGAGCAATCTAATCAGAAATGATTCTGACAGACGACTGACCAAAGAGTCAGGCGTTGACTCTTTTAACGTCAAGAATTTTTCAACTGACGATGCAGTTATTGACACTGAAGTAACGGACATTGAAGCTAACGGACAAGATGTCAATGTTGAAGGGTCAGTTCGACCTAAAGTCAAAGCTAGTAATAACGTAGTGGGTAACACCAACTCTGGTTCTAATTCTCACTCCACTTTTTTAAACAAAAGGGGAGGTCAACATCAAAGGAACACTGTTCTGACTCGCAGCCGGACCTTCTTGGGGTCCAGTTCTTCAGCGGACGAAACCTAGAAAGGACTTTGACCAGTTTAACATTATTAATTTGACAAAGCATTGTTTTTCTGAAAGCGAGCTTAATGTTTTGAAGCATGGTTTGAATTTTATCCCCACTTTTAGGGCTAACTTAACTAACACTATTATTGACATCAAAAAGTTTTCTAGGAAATTGAATGTACAATACACTTTGCATTTTTTAACTAAGAAGGGACAACCTCAAAAGTCTTTGGTGAAACCTTCTACATTTACCCCTCATTTGCACAACACAATTAGAGTATTTGAGGAACAATGTATTGCAGATGTTAACAAAGTTTTGAGTGCAAAAAGGCATGTCACAGATAATTTAACTACGAATGAAAGGGTTGCCCTCGCGAATCTGAAGTCTTTATGTCATCGCTTCAGATTCATGAAAAGCGATAAAGGTGGCAACATTGTGATTATGGATCAGAGCATTTACCAGACAAAAATGTTAGAAATTATCAACAATTCAGAGGAATATGAAAGTATCACTCTTTTTGACTATAAACGTAGAGTGCGTTTAATACACTCTGAGTTGTATAGTTTGTTTATGACAGGAGACATAACAAGTGAGGTGTATGATTTTTGTGTTGTGGCAGAGCCACGTATAGGGGTGATTTTTGGAATTCCAAAAACACATAAAGATGTAAATAATCCACCCCTTAGGCCGATAGTTTCATGCCCACATTCTATCACTGAAGGTATTTCCTTAGTGATTGACTTGATTTTGGGTCCCATTTTAGTGAGTGAACCATCTTATGTGAAAGATTCTTGGCACTTTTTGAGCAAAGTTGGTGTTTTTTTACAGGACCATGTTTTTGATCCTTCTAAGTATGTCATTTTTACAGTTGATGTTATTTCTTTATATACTTGTATTCCCCACCTGGAAGGAATTGATGCAGTTTGTGAATTTCTAGCAAGAAAAGGTGGTAGATTTACCGCTGGAGCTATTTCAACCATTAGGTTATTTTTAGAGTTAATTTTAGAAAATAACATTTTTCTTTTTGGTAACAGCTATTATAGACAGAAGAAGGGGGTAGCGATGGGGTCCCCAGCAGCCCCCGCTTTTGCGAACATAGTAATGGCCTTTTGGGAGTGTGAGGCGTTACCCATTTTGAAACATGAATTTAACATCCAGTTTTTTTGTCGTTACATTGACGATTTATTTTTCATCATTGAAGGTGATTCCACTGTAGTTGATGAGTTTTTTAATGTCATGAATTCTATCTCAGACTATGTGAAGTTCTCCTTGGGAAATGTTGGTATTAGAGTGAATTTTTTAGATGTATGTTTATATTGGGATATAGATGAAAAGCGTATGCATAGTAGGATTCACCGTAAGGAGACATTCACCAATGGGTATTTGCACCACTCCAGTAACCACCCCAAACATACCATCAGGAACATTCCTCGAGGGCAGTTTATACGAGTGAGCAGGATGACATCTAAACTGGGTGACTTGATAGAAGAATTTCATACAGTTTTGTCTTTATTTATACACCGAGGGTATGATTTTCAGGAGTTAACACTAGTTAGTGAGGAGATTTTTAGTAAACGTGACAGTATTTTTAAACCTATCATTGATTTTCCTAGTTCCATCAACAACAGTCAGCATCAGAATGGACAAGGGAATCGCTATAACATCGATGCCTTGTGTTCCTTTGATACCAGTTCCGATGGATTCTTGATCAGCCAGATTGTTGTTGACAACTGGAAGATCATTAATGGTAATGAGGACATCAAAAGGATTTTAGGGGAAGGTCCTAAATTTGTCTTTAGGAATAGTCACAACTTAAAGGGAATTTTGGAAAACAGCACCTTAGTGCCATCTACTATTAATACCAATAAGACTGGTATGCATGTTTGCCATAGTTGCAACATGTGTCGATTTATTTCAGAGGGACCTTACATCAAAATAGACACATTCGATAGGACCTTTAAAGTACCCTGTTATGTTGATTGTAAAACAAAGGGGGTGGTTTACATTGGTCAATGTTCTGGTTGCTCTGCATACTACATAGGTATGACCACTCGTAGTTTAAATGTTAGAATTAGAGAGCACATTTATAGTATTAAAACGTGTGATGAAAACAATGCCTTGTATAAACACACCAAAACTTGTAATGGATACAAGAAATTTTTATTTTCAGTTTTGGAAGTTGTGCATGCTGATCTTAGGGCAGGAGATTATAAGAATTTTTTAGAACAGCGTGAAACTGTGTGGCAGATAAAACTCAAATCGGACAAGTTCCCTGGTCTCAACGATTATATTAACATCAAATGTTTTTTAAAACATAGGAAATTACAAGTGAATAAGGGAATGGATTCCTTTTGGTTTTTTTAAAAAATAGAATGTGTTTTTTTAAATAATCAGTTTGATTTATTTTAATTAAGTAATTGGTTGTTAACTGTTTGGGTATTTAAATGCATTGAATCATGGTCTTTTTTGTATTCTGAAGAAGTTTTTACGAAAGCGGGTATTAAACTACTGGTTACGCTATTTACTGAGTTTCATCTTTCATTTGCTGATTATTTGTGCAATTAAATAGATGCTTTCTCTCCCAATAATACATGACAAGGTTAGCATATGAATTTGCGCATGGGGTGCCCATGGCGACACCCCATTGCTGTAAATAGAAATGGCCATCAAACATAAAGATGTTGTTATTAAGCACTATATCTAGAAGTATAGTAACCAGCATGACATCGTCTTTCACCAATACCTTTAACTCATTTGGGATCTCCCTGATGGCTTCTAGCCCAAATTCATTCGGTATTGAGGTGAAAAATTTTTCACATCAAGCGTCACTAAAATGCAGCCAGGGGGTAAGGATCCTGTAATATAAGCATCAATATCATTCAACAATTGAATAGTATCCTTCAGTACTGTAGGTATACCTTTCACTATTGGACCTAGCTTACGTTCAATAAACGTAGATATGGTTTCAGTTACCCATCCCCCTCCAGACACAACAGGCCTCATTGGAGGTGAATGTATAGACTTGTGCACTTTAGGTAAGCCTTTTATGGATGGGACAAAAGGGTGTTCAACACACAGGTAGCAATACAAATCATGATCAATCTGTTTACAAATTAAAAGATCATACAGGTTGTCTCAGACACTTCTAATGGTTCTCGTATCAACCACTCTATAAGTATCGGCATCTTGCAACATGTCAGACATAGCATTCACATACTCTGCATGATTCAAAAGAACAATACCCCCACCCTTATCCGTGGGTCGGATAACCAATTCCTTATTATTCCGTAAGGAACGTAAAGCCTCACGGTGACTGGTATCCAGATTAAAGTAAGAACATTTTCTTGCGCCCTTATCAAAAAACAAACTGTAAAAATCATGTTCACAGGATTTTACAAAACAGTCAACATGAGCCGGTAAAACAGGAGTAAACAAGCTATTCCTTTTTAACACATAACAATGTTCAAGATCTCTAGAATCATTGCTCCTGTATAGCAACTTCAAGGCAATGTTGCGCCCAAACAATCTAAGGTCAATAAGCAGAGCAGTTAAATCAGTACCTGTAGAAGTAATAAAGGAAAGACCTTTATTCAATAGTGAGGATTCCACCAGGGTGAGAGTATGGTTAGATAAGTTAAAAACAAGCTCATTCAATGCCTGGCATGTCGGCCCACATTACTGCCTTCTCCAGAGTGCATCCTCTTCCGACGGCCCTGACTGTTCGACCTCGCCGGTGACCTCGCTTGCGTCTTCATAGGTAGTGGCAAAAAATGATCCATGTCCAGGGAGGGCATTATTTTTGGTCTAACCCCCAGCTCCATGGCAGTGCTATGAAGCCCTTGCTTGACATGTATGGGAAGTCTATTCCAGAGCATGGGCAGTCTCTGGGTTATGAACCTGTCCCTCCAGCATGTTCTCTTGATTGTGATAATGAGGTTGAGGTCTCTGGAGCATGTGGTGTGGAGGGATTGGGATTTTTTTGATGTAGCATTTCTAACTGAGCTGGGTCTAACATGGCTTTGCAAGTCAAGCAGAGATTGCCTCTTAGTAAATGATATGCGACAGAAGAGCTGGAGTTTTGAGTCTGTCCATGTAGGACATGTGTTTAAGGCCTAGGATCCTCTTTGTGAGGTACTTTTGTGGCCTTTCCAGCTGTTTCATGTGTCTAGTGAGGTACATGCCAAATGGGGAATTATACTCGATGACTGGCCTAATGAGGGAAGAGTAGAGAGAGATGATGACCTCTTTCTTCCTGAATGCAAAACCCTTGGCAATGAGACATGCCACACAGAAGGACTTTGACCACAGTGGCAGTGTGATGGTCGAAGGAGAGGTTGCTGTCAACCTGTGTCCCCAGATCTTTTATAAAGCCTTCAGTGCTCAGTGGGCTCCCATCAATGTGGTAATTAGCGAGAACTGAGTTTTTCCCAAAGGGGGATGACTATGCATTTTTTGGCATTAAGCTTAAGGCCATGGTTTCAACACCAGTCATTGGTCTCAGTGAAGCCTTTCTGCAGGATGTCTGTATCACTTGGGGAGTTAATGGCTCCCAGCTTGCAGTCTGTGAACTTGGTCAGCCAGAGTCCCTCCATGTTGTCCTGGACTTCTGATAAGTAGATGCCAAACAGGAGAGGACCCAGAAATGATCCCTGTGGGACTCCACTTGTGACTGGTCAGTAGTCTGACTTGGAGTCTGCTACTTTCACACTGTGGGTTCTATCTGTGAGCCAATTTGGAACCCACCTAGTGATATAGGGGTTCATGCCTAGTTTGGTGAGTTTATCAATAATTCCTGAGTGGGGAATGGTATCAAAGGCCTTGGGCAAATTCAGGTAGGCTGTATGAACTGTCTTGCCCTCATCCACAGCTCTTGTGACTGACTCAGAGAAGTCAACCAGGTTGGGCAGGCATGATCTACATTTCACAAAACCAAACTGCATGGGATCTAGAGTTTGGAGATTCCCTATATCCTTGTTAATTAGGTCCATGATGATGCGCTCCATAGCCTTACATATCAGACTCGTCAGGCTAATGGGGCAATAATTCCCAGGGTCTGTAGTCACTCCTCCTTTATGGAGAGGATTACTGTAGAAGTGCACCATTCAGTAGGGGCAAAGTCTGAGGTGAGGCTGTGATTGAACACGACACACAGATGTGGTGCCAGTTCACTTAGTAGTTCATGTAGGACACATCCAGGGATATTGTCAGGTTCCATGGAAGCTGTATTCTTGGCCTTGGACAACGCAGCTTTAACCTGTGCTGCAGTAATGCTGGGTGCCTGGCATTCCTCCGGTATTGTGATTGGTCCTTTGGGGGGGGGTGTAAAGTTGGCACTGAATCTGTCAGCCAATATGTTGGCAATATCTACTGGCTCAGTATAGGGGGTACCATTGTGCAATAACTCAGAGCAAACCTTGGTATTGCCATGGAGATTCTTGATATAACTATAGAAGGCTTTGTGGGGTTTTTTTTAGTGTCTGCCACAATTCTGCCTTCATAGCTGAATTTAGAGGTTTTGATGAGGTATCTCAACTTTTTGTTGAGGCTAACAAGGAAGTTTTTCCAGTCTTGGGACTTCACCTTTTTCTGCAACAGTTTCTTCCTTCTGATGTAGAGTTTATTAATGGCAGGGGACCACCAGATTGGCTTCCTTTTTTGGAGGAAAGCATCTTGGTTCTGTTGGGTATGGCTAGTTCCATGCATTTATGTATGTGTTCGTACAGTGCATTGGTGTATGATTCGGCAGTCATGCATCTATTTTCCATTGACTTGGGTGCTGTGAAGTTAGCCACCTCTGTTTTTAAGAGCCCAAAGTCAGGTTTGGAGAAGCTTTTCATGGCGGTTACCTTTGTGGACAGTGTGGGTGAGATGTGGATTTCCATGGTGATTAGTTTGTGATCAGATCTAACCAGGGAGGAATTGACTATTGGTGTAGAGCAGCAGTTGCCCATGTTTGTAATAACCAGGTCAAGAATGTTGCTTCCTCTAGTGGGGGTAAGAATGAGCTGGTCCAAGGCATTGGAACTGGTGAATTCCAAGAAGCATTGGGCCGGTGTATTGGTGCATGAGTAGTTTTCCCAGCTGATGGAGGGGTAGTTGAAGTCACCTAGTTTGAGAGTGCTGGGTTGGACCCTAATAGCTTCCAGGGTGCTTAGGAATGTGGAGTAAGAGTCTTGGGACATGGTTGGGGACCTATAGCAGGCTATGACCTGAATTGCCGTCTTATCCAGTGTTAGTTGTACCTGAAGTATCTCAGATGCGTTACTCTGGGCTACTAGTCCAGAGGTGTGCATATCCTTTATGAATATGGAGACACCACCACCTTTGGAGCTTCGTTCCATGTTCTGGGGCCAAAAGTTGTGGAATGAATTGTAACCAGGTAGCGCAGGGGTGCTTTCTGCTGCTTTAAACCAGGTCTCTGTTACAGCACAAATGTTGATGTTCTCCATTTTGAAAAGTGCTTTGAGCAAGTGCATCTTGAGATTTAGACTTCTAGCGTTAAGCAGCATGACCTTCAGATTACATTTATTTATAGCTGTTACAGTGGTAATTTGGTCTTTGAAACATCGCCTAAAAAAGGCACTATAGGGATGGCAAGAGCTTTAACCAGTATCCAGAAACCCAGAGGTGACAGAGGCAGGCTATCTCTGGCAAAGCATTGAGGTCTGTCAATCATGTCATCCCAAGCAGACAGATACTGGATCCCCTTAGAATGACACCAGAAACTTAGCCAATTGTTGAAGTCAATCATTTTCTGCTTGTTCTGTGGTATAATTCTGGGTGATGGTAGTATGCTGCTCAGAGCTAGGGTCATACCTACCTGGGCCACATAATCCGAGAGCTCCTCCATGTCTCTTTTCATGTAGTCAAGGGAGGTGCATCCCAGGTCATTCACACCCACATGAACAGTGACAGAGTCATACTTATACTTGTTATGGAGTGACCTGAGAGCATGTGTTATGCGTCAGATTCTGGCACCTGATAGACAGCTGACTGCTACCTTCTCCTTATTCAACCTAGTGAGTCAGGCATCAGTATGCCTCACGAGTCACCTACGATTAATGTATTGGGCAAGCTGTTTTGCCTTAGGGGCTTAGGTTGAGGGGCAGACTGTGTAGGTGAGCTATGATTAGTGTATTGGGCAAGCTACTTTGCCTTAGGTTGAGGGGCACACTGTGTAGGTGAGCTATGTATCTTGTGGTTTGTGTTGTGGTGGTCGAGTGTATTTCTGCCTTGAAGGTCTCTGCTGCTTGGGTAGATTTCTATTGAGAACCTCCGCGAAGGTGGCTGTGTGGTTTGAGTTTTTATGTGAGAGCTGTGATGTTGGGTGCTCTTTCAATCAGCTGGTCTTTTTTATCAGGTAGCCTAAATCACAAACTTAAGTGCTGCTTTACAATTCTGTAAAACGGACATATGGCCCCTTCTCACCTTTCTTCCCAGTTTACTCTTCCCTCCAAAAAAACAGTCTACCTCACATCTAACTTCAGGCATTCATAGTTTTAGGTAATCTCAGATACATGCTTCACAGTTTGGTCTCTGTTGTCTCCCCAATCACTTCCCTTTGGTTAAAGTACTGCCTACTACAGTATTGTTCATTCCCTGTCAAGTAGCTATATGTAACCACAATTTTATAACAAATCCTCTCTATGTTCACCCAGTCTTGCTTAAAACCCAAAAGGATGAAATACTGCTTTTTCCTCCTCTCTTTCGTGATATAAATTTGGCAGTCTAACTAGTGTCAATAATTTTACATCAGCAGTGATCAGTATCACATGATACAGATATTACAGATATGTGAGCAATTCACTAAAGCTGTAGCTGTTTGAGTATGATCACTTTTGTAGTTTAAGCTTCCACACCTTTAGTAGTTTTAGTCCTGTGACATTTTAGGAGGAAGAAGGAGCATAAATCAGGAATAGAGAGTGCCCTTATCCTCATCTGTATCTGCCTCAATCCACAGCTTCTAAGGCAGAGCACCAGAGTATGAATGCTTGAAAAATGTTTAATTATGATGTACGGTCTCCATCCACAGAACACAGCTTTCATCTTCACTGATAAAAAAGAAAAAAGATGATGAGGGCTGACTGCCTTCTTATCAAGGATTTAGGTATGCATATTCACATGAAGAGGAATCTGTGTTTGTGTCTACAGAGCTTTGGGATGTGGGCTGGCTGGGCACATATCTTCCTACAGGTAATTCCAATATATTAAGAACTGTGCCACAGTACCGACCTTACTCACAAATATTAACAATAATGCTTGAAAGAATTATAGGGACATAACAGACTGCACAAGGATGTTGTCAGGTTCCTCACAAAAGATAAAGGGAGTTCCCCACTCCAAGAAGATCCATTATTTCCTTATAATATGTACCTTGGACAGCATTAATGTACTTGGTCAACAATCTCTGAAAGTCTCAGAAGTTTTTTTATTGTACAGTCCTATCAATTTGAAAGATGTTAGCCTCTTTCTTTAAAAAAAGAGTAGTCTAATCCTTGTTTATTTCTAATGAAAAAATGTCACATATTGTAGTGCTTGAAATAGCTAGATAACACTCTGAGTATGCATATTTGAGAGCTTATCAACAAGAAAGCAGTTGTTACTGTGTGTGTTAACCTGCTTGTGTTTGAATTTGAAACAATTCCATTAAACAATATTAAACACTGCTGTGCTTATCAAATTGGAGACGTAACACTAAATGTGTTAAGTAACATTTTAAAACCCAGTGCAGTTTTGTGGTAATACACACTAATCTAGAAAACCCAGTAACATTGTGACTACACGATAACAATAAAAAAGAGAGATGAGGGTGGGGTAAGAGACAAAAAAAGAAAATAATTAGTCTAAAAAATTTAAAATTGAGTGGATAAGCATTAATAAAATTGGTAATGTGCTAGATTAGAATCCTGGATCACCTGTATTGTAAGCATTAATCTATACCGGTTGTCAGAGGGAAGGTTGGGCTACATAAGTATTTTTACAATCATTACTGTGCAAAGTGCTCATTGCAACTGAGACCTTGTTTGTCAGACCTGCTCAGTTAATTAGTCTGATGACTGTATTAATAGGTAATTCCATGTGTGTACTGTCTACATAAATCACTTGAGTACTGTTTGTTTTTATACAGTACTTCACTGCAACCATTCGCTCTCACATTTCAAGTAATTATCACATGTAATTATTTAATTATATCATGAATACATATTTAAAAATATTAATTAGAGCTGGATTTGCACCATATATCATATGGGCTCAAAGCAAGAACTCAGTGTTCTTATACCTGCTGCCACAGAGTCATCTAGGTCAAAGGTGTGTTTCTTCCATACAGTACTGTCCAAAGTGCTGAATGCCATGTCTCTCCATTTAGTGTGTTTGAGTGGAGGAAAGTGATCCATGGAACTGGATGTAACATTGGGATGGTGGTCTAATGGTTAAGGCGTTTGCCTTACAAAGACAAAGTGCATGGTTTGAGTCTCATAAGGGATAATTGGCTAGGCTTAAAATGGCTTGCAAGTAGCCTAGTACTAATCTATGAACTCTCATAAGTTTCTCAATGAATCAGAGGCCCGTGTTTGCTATTCTCTTAACTATGCACAAATGAGAAAAGTATTATAAATTTTTTTAAGGTTTTATTTATTTATTTGGCTTGTATTAATCGGGTTAGTCCAATGGAGACCTGAGGAGAAAAGCTCCTGGAAATTACATACAATATGCATATAAAATATATTTTAAGTTATACAGTATAGCAAAAGATAAAAAGTAAAACATGGAAAATACACAAATAGTTAAGCAAAAATTCAGTTACAATAAACAAAATAGAGATTAATTTATCAGAAACTGGCAACTGCAAATATGCACAATATGTATTTACAGATGAGGCATGGAATGGATGAAATGATAATAAAAGGCAGAATGAAGTCAGTTGATACTATGAGTATCAATAACTACAAAAAGATGGGCAACATACATATTTACATTATTACTTGTATAGATTCTTAAGATTGTGAGAGAGAGAGGGGATTCCAAGAGAAGTAGCCATAAGGTTATTAGAGTGGAAGAGAAGTGAGTAAAGGATGAGAGAAAAGGTTGGAGAGATGGGAGGGTTCATGTGGGCTCCTGGCAATGACAGGTCCATGTGCTTAAAAGGCAATGTTTTAACTGCTTTTTAAATTGATTTGTATTTCAGATGTCTCTAATAGTGTTAGGAAGTTTGTTCCAGGCTAAAACCACATTGTAAATGTAAAGAAGCTTACCAATGTTTTTGTTGGGTTTACGTATGTCAAGGAGTTGTTGGTCAGAGCTTCTAAGAGATCTAGAGAGGGGTGTAGAAGGAAACGAGGGAGGAGAAGGAGGTTAGTAGGTTTGTGCAAGATGGAGTGTGTGATTTATACCTGTGAGATAAGAAGTTGATGGGGGAATTCTGGCCATTTTATTTTTTTTAATTCAATGCAATGGTGTGATTTATAAGGTTGGTTTGTTGCAAATCTGGCAATTTTATTATATGTTTGTTCAAATTGTGAGATTAATGTTGATTGTAAGTTTGTGAGTATGGGAGAGGCATTAAGAGGCATGCAGGAGGAAAGCCCTAGCTAGAGATAGTTTGGAATCTGGTGTAAGGAATTTTTTTATGATACAGTAAATCAAGTTTTTTGGTGTGATTTTTTTGATACAGTGATAAATGTGCCCAGGAGTTTAGTATGCAGATCAATTTTGATAATTGTGTTGTTTAGAGAAGAAATGGAAAAGGTGGATTTGTGGTGTAAGAGTCATCTTGGTAGGAGGAGTAAGAGTTTAGTTTTTTTAGGGTTTAGGATAAGCTGGTTTTCACTGAGCCATTTTTCTACAGTGATGAATGTATTCTTTGTATCTGAATGGAGATATGCCATATTGTCAGATGTGGTTATGAGTGTCGAGCCATCTGCGTATTGGATAAGAGTTGAATGACTGCAAATAGAGTGGAGGTGGTTGGTAAAGATATTGAATAGAAGGGGACCTAGGATAGAACCATGGTGGACTCCTGTTTTTACAGGCAAGAAGGGAGAGCAGGAAGTGACCCATTGGACAGATTGTAGTCTATTAGTAAGGTAGCTGGAGAACCACTGTACAGTGGGAGGATAGAAGTTAAGGTCAGTTAGTTTTGTTAGTAGTTTAGAGTGAGACACAGTATCAAACACTTTATATAGGTGAAGGAAGAGACAAGACACAAGTTGATTACTACCTCTGGCCTCTGCAACTGTATGAGCAAAAGACAAGAGGGCAGTGGCAGTACTAAGGTGTGGCCAAAAGCTTGATGGGTAGGAGTTAAGAAGTTTTCATGGATTAGGAATTTAAGCAGTAAAGAGTGGATGCACTTTTCAAGGATTTTAGAAATTGGTGATAGGATGGCAACAGGTCTAAAGTTAGAGGGATCTGTGGAGTTATATCCTTTGTGCAGTGGTATTGTGTAGAAAGATTTCCAGATGTTTGGAATTGTGCTTTCTTGAATAGGTATATTTATTAGTATAGAGATAGGGAAGGCTATGGATTCTGCAGCAAGTTCAGAAAGTGGGGGGCAGTTTATCAGTAAATGGTGAGCAGGTTTACGTTTCTGAAGAAGGGATTTAATATAGGAGGTGGGGACAGGTTTAAGAGAGAAAGGGTTTTTGTTATTATGAGAAGGAGAAGTGTAAGAGTTTGGGGGATTGGAGTTATGGTCTGAGTGAGTACATTTTCATCGATGAAGTAGTTATTAAGCAGATTAGCTGTCTCAAGTAGTGAGTTATTAGGAAAGGGATTTGGGGTTGAGGGATTACCAGGGTGAAGGATATCATTGATATTGGACCAGATTTTTTTAGGGTTGGAGAGGTGGTTGTTTTGTTCAGTACTATAACAGTTTTTCTTATCCTGGTAAATGTGTTTTCTGTAAGATTTCTGATTTCCTTGTAATTTTGTAGTAGGGTAGGGGATTTGGTTTTCTGCCAGGTTTTCCAGATACTATCCCTTTTGTGCATGAGGAAGCGGGGTTTTTTTTGATAGCCAAGGTGCATAGGTAGATTGTATCCTAATTTTTCTCTGGGGAGCTAGTGAGTCTAAGATGTTGAGGAAAATCAAATTTTTCAACAGCTTCATTAAGGGGATGGTGGTAGAGGAAGGACTAGTTGATGGATGCCAGTTTAGAGTTAAATGATTCTATATCAAAGCAGGATAATTTATGGCAGTCTCTGTATATGTGGGTTCATTACGCGGAGGGTGGTAGAGGGAAGACTAGTTGATGGATGCTAGCTTAGAGTTAAATGATTCTGTACCAAAGCAGGATAATTTATGGCAGTCTCTGTATATGTGGGTTCTTGGTAATTGGATAGAGAGTCTTTGGATGTGAATAGGTAGGTGGTTACTAAGGGAGTTGGTTAGGGTGTGGGGGTTGTGATAAAGATTAGGGTCTGTAGTGAGTATCCAATCAAGGATAGAAGTGGAGCCAGAGTTTTTATTAATATGAGTGGGGGACTTGATGAGTTGTTTAAAGCCATGCAGGTTTATACTCATATTTGGAGAGTCAGTCATAAGCTTTGACCAGTTTATGTTTACATCTCCCAGAATAGTAATTTCATAGGCTATGTTATCAGACAGCCATGAAAGTATATTTTCTAGTATTGGAATGTTTTTTTCCTGGTGGGATATAAATTGAGGCTACAGCAAACTTTTTGTGGGAGTTCAAGTGACAGTTTAGCACAATTAGTTCAGTAGGTTGAAAATGTGGTAATGGTGTTTGTAGGGGGGTATATCAGAGCAGAGAACTGCAACACCACCCCCTTTTTTGTCTCTCTATATAACCAACATATGTTGTAACCGGGGGTTAGGATTTTGTTACTTGCTATGTGGGGTTTTAACTAGGTTTCAGTTATGGTTAAGATATGAGGAGTATGTTGGGCTATCCAAGAGTGTAGTTCTGTGGTTTTATTGAGAAGGCTATGCAAGTTAATTGAGAAAAGGTCTAGGTTTTTAGGGGTGGAGCAGTAGGGAGGAGGCAGGGATTTGTTAGGTGGAGGTAAGGATGGGGATGGGTGCAGGATGGGGTTGAGTGAAGGGGATGTAAGACTGGGGTTGGGGTATTTGTCACCAGCTAGGAGAAGAGTCATTTTAAGTAATGTAGGATGTGGACAAAATGGGTTGAGGCAGTAGAATACTAGTTTAAGTTTGTTAGTGGGGGAGATACAGGTGAGAGTTTTGATCTTGTACAGATGGAAATGGGAGGTGGTAAAGAGTGATGGGAAGCTGTAAAAGGAGTAGGTAGTATTACAGTGGTTAAGGGACTAGGAAAGAGTAGGGGATGGGTTTAAATAGTGTAATGTGTAGTGGTATATAGTGAGCTGAGTAAGTAAGATAAAAATTTGGATACTTTGGTAAAAGTGAGACATGATGTTAGGAGTGCGATGGGAGGGGAACTATGATTAAAAGCTAGCTGGAGAGTAAATAAAAGTTTGTGGTACTGAGGTGGGTGTGGTATGTAATGAAGTGGTATAATCTAATTGGAAGTTGGAAGTGAAAGGGGTGGAGAATAGTAAATGATAGTGTATAAATTAAATGAGTGTGGGGGTGGGTAGGAATGGGGTTGGGTAGTGGAGCAGAATGAGCCCGAGTACAGCAAGGGGGAATGGAGAGGGTTAAGTCATGACACAGGCCAGCCAATGAGCTTTGGAAAAGCAATCAGTGAAGAAGAAACTAAGCCAGGTCAGTAATTGCAAGCCATATTACTGCCACAATCAGAGGTTTCCACTACCCACACTTAGAATTGGGTCTACAAACACTGTTTTTTCTCAAAGTAAGCCCAAGGGAAAGGGTTGAGATATGTACAGCTGCCCTTTTAGAATATCTTTAATCTAGCACCTAAAGGGAGTGGGAGGAAAAACACATCCGGTAGTGTGCACACCTTAATATTTAATCACAAAAGGTAAATTGTAACTGTGAATGTGCTTCAAAAATCGGAAACCTACACTTGTTGCAGTTCCTTTTTATTTGAACTTTACAGCTTAATCTGGACAGGGTTCTAGTACTGGTGCGGTTCTCTGTTCTGTTAACAGGTTTGAGTATTTAGTTCAGGGCTATTGCAGGGCATGTTGGATCGTGTGGCTACTAGTTAGGGGACTGTAGAAAAAAAGACAGAGAAAGATTATGGTCTAAAGGGAGTAATACAGGAGGAATATACAATGACTTGAGGACTGAAGAGGTTGTTAGGATAAGACAAAAATATGAAAGTATTCAATAACTTGCACAACACAGATTAATATTAGAGACTATCAAACAGCTTTAGAGTTAAATAGAATTACAATAGAGAACTAATATAAGCTCTATGAAGTGTATAATTATAAAGTGGGACCAACTGCAGCTGTTTCATGCACAATCAGTTCTTATGCAGTAGCAAGTAATGCAGCAGTTCTACTAATACATTGCTCATCAGTGCTCCTTATTTTCTAGCAATATAACAGTTGGAATATACTTGCAAATGTATGCAGTGCAGTGTCTTATAGCAATAGCATAATAACCTTATGCTCTAGATTAAGTAAAGCAGGATGGCTTACACTACAATCTGTGATAACAGCTTCCAGCAAGCTGAGTCCTTGTATTATTAAAATAACTCAGTCCTATGCAGTTGCCGATCCAGGAAATACCGAGTTAAATAGACCAATCTACAAGAGTACAACCACTATTTTTCACTCTTCATTTCATACAGTTTACCCATTCATAAATTAACAGGTTATACAATTTATGACACATTTCCAATATTGAACTAGTTATGAGCACCATAGTATCTGTTAGTTGTGTCTACCACAGCCAATATGGATAAGTACTTCTGAAGTTCAAATAGGAGTCCTTAAATGTGTAGCTCATATGCGTAACATTTTGCCACCAGTCACACAAACCAGCTGCTCTGGGATGAGCTATGGAACATGCTCATTATTATATATTACTAATATTTACTGCATAATTAGTCTTCATCCCATTAGAGTCCATGTAAAGACAGAACCAAAGGAAGGCACTTTTTAATGATTAAATACATATTTACACTATAGTCATGTGTTACCTGCACCCATACACTTGAAACCTGATATCTCAGTACTTGTTCTCAAGTATACCATGTATATTTTTATACTGACAATACACATTTCGATCATCTAATACTTGTACTAATGTGGACAGCAATTATTCACAAATATGATTACAAAAATGTGTGTATCTGTATGTGACAATTTAAATGTGTAATGTACACAACATACTGGGAAAAAAAGTAAAAAAAAATGTCTCATTACTGCTACATGCATTCTTGACAGATGTTTGCATATAGCTTGTAAAGCTGTCTGTTAAAGTGAACGTGCACATTAGAAACACAACAAGAGATACTACATCCAAACTTTGCACACCACTCTCGTAACAAGATATATTGACCAGATCATATAATGATAATAGCATCATCTATAAAGACAACTCTGACAAAGCAAATACATACTTCACTGGTGTTACAATCATCACATGCTGTGTTTTGCAGATGTGAACAAAATAATTACATGTGTGATAGATTACTACAGTATCCACATTATGTGTGTGTCTCTGTGTATGTGTAAGTGTGTGTGCATAGTCAGAGGAAAATCAGTCTGTATCCTGCTATCATCAATCTGGTACCATGCAGAACTTTAATATCTTGACAGTCATATATGACTACCCATCCATTTCATACAGGCCTCCTAACATCTTCTCCCAGACTTCCAATGATGATGTCATCCACTATAAATTATCCCGCAGCAAACAAAACTTAGTCTTGTGGCATGGTGCTTGCATTAAATACTGAATTCACCAGTTCACATATTTAGTTATGTAGGGAGTCTAATCTCACTGCAGTCAACTTGTGCGTGTATTCAGAAGAATATAACTGTGTTGCAGTCCCATGGTGTACAAATATTTTGAAAGCTGTACATGCCTACACATCCATTTCCTACAGGCCTCCCAGCATCTTCTCTCCAACATCCATTAATAATGCCATCCACTATAAATTGTCCAGTGGCAGTGTAAAAGTCAAACTTGTGCTGCAGTCCTTACATTAAAGGCTGATTTTTTTAGCTGGTGTGCTTAGTTATGTAAACTTTCTAATCTAACTGTTTTTAACTTGTGTGTGTGTCTGCTTGTGTGTGTGTGTGTGTGTGTGTGTGTGTGTGTGTGTGTGTGTGTGTGTGTGTGTGTGTGTGTGTGCATGTGTGTGCATGTGTGTTCATGTGTGTGTGTGTACTCTGAAGAGCATAACTATTTCCTACAGTCAGCATTACTGTCCCATGGAGTACAAATATTTTGACAGTTGTACATGCCTACACATCCATTCATTCAGACCTCCCAGCATCTTCTCTCCAACGGCCAGTGATGGTGCCATTCACTATAAATTGCCCAGCAACATTGTAAAAGTCAGACTTGTGCCATGGCTCATGTTTTTAATACTGTGCTTTGAAATTAGGTTGGAATACTATTCTCACTGTGGACAATTGGTGTGTTTGTTCACTTAATTGATATTTGAGAGTATCATCTTCTTCTCACCAGACACTGCTGATACTATCAGCCATAAAGTGTTGTTGGACACTCTAAAAGCCAGATTTGTGCTATGGCACATGCATTAAGTGCTGTGGTTTGGAAATAAATTGGGTTTCTATTCTCACTGTGCTCAATTGGTGTGTGTGTGTCTGTCTGTCTGTCTTGACTTGGTAGACATTCAAGAGAGCATTTTACACCAGCATGTGAGACAGTGCTATTATCATCTTTTTCTCTCTGGACACTGCTGATGTCATCAGCTATAAAGTGTTGGACACTATAAAAGCCAGTATTGTGCTTTAGAAATAGTTAAGTAGGAGTTCTCCTCTCAGTGAGGTCAATTAGTGTGTGTGTGTGTGTGTGTGTGTGTGTGTGTGTGTGTGTGTGTGTGTGTGTGTGTTCACTTGGCTGACATTCAAGAGAGCATTTTGCACCAGCATGTGAGACACTGCTATTACCATCTTCTCACCAGACACTGCTGTCATCCGCTATAAACTGTTGGCAGATACTATAAAAGCCAGACTTGTGCTGTGGTGCTTGCGTTAAGTACTGTGCTGTGGAAATAGTTAAGTAGAGGTTCTGTTCTGAGTGCTGTTAATTGGTACATTGTGTGTCTTTTTGCTTGGTTGACATTTGAGAGAACATGTTACAACAGGAAGTCAGATGCTGCTACTACCATCTTCTCACCAGACACTGCTGATGTCATCAGCTATAAATTGCTGTAAAAGACAGACTTGTGGCGTGGTGTGTGTGTTAAGTACTGTGCTTTGGAAATAGGTAGGTGGGAGTTCTTTTCTCACTACAGTCAGTTGGTATGTATGTGAGTTGACTTGGTTGACATTCAAGAGAGCATTTTACACAAGCATGTGAGACAATGCTATTACCAGCTTGTTTTCACCAGGCAGTGCTGATGTCATCAGGTATAAAGTGTTGTCAGACACTGTAAAAGGCAGATTTGTGTTGTGGTGCTTGTTTTAAGTACTGCACTTTGTAAATAGGTAGAGTTTTTTTTCTCGCTGTGGGCA
Organism: Protopterus annectens; assembly: GCF_019279795.1. Lineage (NCBI taxonomy): Eukaryota > Metazoa > Chordata > Ceratodontiformes > Protopteridae > Protopterus > Protopterus annectens. The sequence continues at coordinate 1,473,934,680 of NC_056744.1, forward strand.
ATTGGTGTGTGTGTGTGTGTGTGTGTGTGTGTGTGTGTGTGTGTGTGTGTGTGTGTATGTGTGTGTGTGTGTGTGTGTGTGTGTGTGTGTGTGTGTGTGTGTGTGTTCACATGGTTGACATTTGAGAGAGCATTTTACATCAGCATGTGAATAAGAGTATTACCATCTTCTCTCCAGACTGCTGATGTCATCAGCTATAAAATGTTGCTGGACATAATGAAATTCAAACTTGTGCTGTGGTGCTTGCAATAAGGGCTGTGTTTTGTTAATAAGTAGGGGTTTTATTCTCACTGCAGTTAACTGTGTGTGCATTCAGCAATCACTAGAGTAACAATTTTAGAACAATATGGGAGTTTGCAATGTCAGACCTTCCACCAAACATTATTGTAGCTTACACTCTGATGTCAACCTGTATAACATGCACTGTGACAGTATCCTAGACAAACATGTGCTGTGGCAGTACCATTACCTAATGTGTTTGCAAGCTACCTTACCTACACACATAGGGGTTTCAATCTGACAGCAGGCAACTTGAGTGTCTATACATACAAATATCACTTTTGAGATGAATTTCCACAGGGATGTGACTCCACATCCATTCCCTATACTCCTCCTGACATGTTCTCCTTAGCATGCAATGATGCTACCTTACTCCATAAAGTGCAATGTAGCAGTGTTACAGTCAGGCATATGTGGTATTGCTGCTGTCAAATTGCATACCATTCATATTCTATATCTGCACAAGTGTAATGTTCAAATCAGGCCCAATCTGCTGCTGTGTGCTTGGTTGGTGGTACATTATTGTCATTGTATGATCTTTGGAATCGCTCTTCATTTCACTACCTCTTGAGGAACCTTTCACATAGGCCCATGCATCTACCATCCTCCTTTTTTCTCTGGCCCTATGATATCATTATTGCAGAGGAGTGGTGGATGTCCTCATGTCAAATAAGTATACACACATCATGAAGCAGAGTCCTTCCATGAGCCTCTGCAAGCCATCTTCAGACCACTGCATGTGTGATTGCTAATTCTGTCATGTCATGTCATGGTGTGGTACACATGGCCCATATAGAAGGTGTCAGGATGTAATGCAATCCAACAAATATACACATATGCAGAATAGTCTTGCTATCTTCCATAATATAGATAATATTATCAAAACCAGGGAGGAAATTTGTAGCCCAAATGAAAGGACAAAAACAAGCAATCCTTGCTAGGTTTCATACAAAAACTAGCTTAGCATTCACCCAGTATAGTTAGTATTCCTCTAAAATAACTTCTCCAAATGAATCAGACTGCGATTGTATATAATACCATGCTTCTATTAGGCAGATGAGCACTGAGCACTGGTCATCTGCCCAATAAAAGCCTAGTATTATATACAATCGCAGTCTGATTCATTTGGAGAAGTTCATTTGGAGAAATACTAACTATACTGGGAGAATGCTAAGCTTGTTTTCGTATCAAACCTAGCAAAGATTGCTTGTTTTTTGTCCTTTCATTTGGACTACAACTTTTCTCCCTGGTTTTGATAATTCATTTTTGACTAGTGAAACCAATCTTTGTGACAGTAGTTCTTTTAGCTAGATCTTAGTACCTCTGTGAACAAGGGAACATTTTGGTGACATTTTTTTGAGTTTTGCCTCGTAACCGGATAATATAGATATATGAACATTTTTTTAAATGGTCTAAGAATGGCAAGGATTTCATGTGATGTTGGCAGTCAGCCTAGTAATGTTCTATGACCCTATGAACAGTTGACATGTCAATGTTGCTGTCATTGACATATGCTTTATTGAGGTGTAGATGTGCAGTATGGATACAAGACGGTATTAGAATCTGTAATGTGAGCTAATGTATTGATGGCTATTGCTGCCATTGCAGTACATGCTCCTTCTATAACATCTATGGAACTATGCCTCCTGAAAACTATTGACATGGTATGATGCTCTTTTATGTATCAGCGAGAAAAGCAACCAGAAACTAAGAAAATATATGACCTGGGACAGATGCGATGGAAACGTTCTTAAAATCTCCTTTTAAAAACTTTATTTACTTTTTATTTAAAATTCAAACCTTGGAAGTACTCAGATTTCAGCCAGCACCAAAATACACTTTTATGTATATTGTTGGCTTATTAGGACATCTACAAGTGGAGCAATTCAACCTTCTACCCAGTTCACATTCTGCCACCACAGTGTATGGCACAGGTGTATATGTGTCTACATACCATCACTGAATGTTCTGTGATACACACCAATATAAATTCATATATTGATTACATGGTCACATAAGTCTTGTTTCATATACATATTGTTATGCTGTGATATACTCAAGCAATTTATCACATGTTTGGATTCAATTGTAACAGTGAGGAATTTGTTGTATGTGCAGTTGTGTTGCTATACCTAAAGATTATTGAGGTGGTCAGCAGCACTATTGTGTGACTGTTATCATTTGTACCAGGAAATGTTATGCATGAACCACAAACAGCTGATCTCTAATGTGTTCTGGTATGGCAACAGCCTGATCAAACACACAGCTTGCCCATGAAACACATATAGGCATATGTTGTGCAACTGATGTAAGTACATGACATTGATATATTTGTATGACTGTGTGCATGGTACCAGTGTGTGGAATGTGATGAATGACCAAGGTTGTATTTACAGGTATTTTCACAAATCATTTTTTCCAATAAATGTGAAATGTTAAAGAGAATACACAGCTAAGCACATATATGTATGTGGATGCCAACAGACATATCCACCTGGAGGAAATAGACAATCCACTAGATGACAGTTTGTCTCACATGTCACCAGTGGCCATCAGCCAAACTATAGATGCAAACATTACTCATTTTTATTCTAAGGAGGGCAGCTTATATATACAGTCTCTACAGATAATAATGCAGAATCAGTGGGCCCTGACAACATCACAGGTTGTCTATAGCGTGACTCAAAACATGACCTACCACACAGAGGTGAATCCGTACTTTGATACAGCCTCCAGACAGTCTTTGTTCTTGTAGAATGGTGTACATCAACATGTATCCTTATGACTGGGGGTGACAATCACCTGATGCATGAAGGTATATACCCATCCTGCCTCTTCTCATCTGTGAAGTAGACCAATGAGTCATCATGGACCGTCTCTAAAAGGACACAGGTAACATCCCAACTGACTGCAAAACTCATGTGTGATTTGTTCAAACTACATCATGTCGGTAACATCTGTCCAATGTCCTGAAAATGGTCAACAAGGGCATGCTTGATGACAAGGGTCTATATTACATAACCTTTAATCCACACATATGTGTCGAAGCTGCATTTCAGTGAACGGCCAAATCATTGACTTCTTTCCAAGGGAAAGAAATCAGTTGGCCATTCTTTTAAATCTGCCCTTTTCCTGAATGTAGTGTGATCTCGGAGTTAGTATATTTAGTTAGGGGGTGTTGGGGGCACAGCCCCCCCACATTGGGGTTGGGGGGTGAAGCCTCCCACTTTATAGTGTTTGTTTTTATGTGGTGTGTTTGGTTGGCCTATCAATTTCTTCCCCTTGGAAATCGATGATTTGGCCATTCGATGACATGCAGCTGCGACACATATCTCTCAATTAAAGGTTAGTCGACATTCTGCTTGTTTGACTATGCAATATAGAACCCGATGACAACACTATCATCCTGCATAACTTGATCAGGCCAAGCTATTTGACACAAATCCACGCTCAGGTATTGCTGAGAAACTGTCTCAAGTAGTCATAAATACCTACTTCACCAAGTGGGTAAATTACTGGATCACATATGTGAGAGAAAAACATGATGAAGTGTTTGAAGTGAACTATATGTAGAATCTGGTGAGCAGGTCTGTACCACAGGACTCTGTGCGATGCCCTTTCCTATTCATATTGTAAGTTCCAGAAATCAAGACTCCCTTACACATCCTCTGTCCAACCAACTTTGTGGATGATTGCAAAGTGTGGATAATCATTGTATCAATGTGTGCTATTAGTATAATGCAGACAGTATCAACACACAGAGGATTACTGTCACAGCCATGGAGACACAATAGATGAGCAAAATTCATGATGGGATTAGTTCTGTTATAAAAAAAACTACACAAAGTAATAATAATATCGACAGCACATTCCTATGTGTGGACCAAGTGGTATGTGACCTGTGTACTCAGGTAGATGGTATGCAGGACATCCACCAGCATGTGCCCATGGTGGGGACTACCTCCTTGTATGTAGCACAATTCCTGAGTATGTGAGGGACATCCACATCAAAGGGCATTATACTTCCATAGTTCTCAGCCCTCATGACACCAATAATTTAATGCAATGCAGCCTTTTTCATGTACCTCCCAACACATCATCCAGGGATGACTTACTCAAGTGTACAACATTTGCCACAGTGAGCTCCCACACATCTTATTGGCTATACCTAAGTATTATTTTTGGTGCATAACCATTAGGAGTTGATGTTGCAGAACCCCCTTCTAAGTGTTATATAAGAACATGTGTGATATGTGTTCCTATGAGGCACAAAGTAAATACATAGCTGATTGACAACATTGATGGCATGGGTTAAATTTGTGACAGTGTGGATTGTGCATATATGTGGCATGCCCACCTGTCAACTAGCTAGGAATGCTCATAGTTTGAAATACAGGTGTAAAAGTGTCCCTCCAGATCCCTCTAAAAGATATTAATTTTTGAGGAAGGTGTGCTTGATTCCTGTCATAGATCGCTGACAAAACATGATAGTTGTAAAAGTGTGCTCTTGCAGATCCATCTATAGTCACTCACAATCACAAATGTTATATCACTGACATGGATTAATGATGTTAGTTTGCTGACATTTTCCATGATTGTGTGTGCTTCTGTTTACTGTTGTCCACGAGCCTGTTGCCATGTATATCTCACTTGGTTGAGACCTATGCTGACATTACATTCATATTCAGGCAATTCATTTTGCACATCTTCACAGCATGCACCTAAACCCTATTGTATATACTGCCCTTGTAAATATCCTCTCCATTGTTCATGCCAGGATGCTTATATCATAAAGAATCCTATCCAGTACCTGACTGAATGTACGAAAAGGAAGCAAGTTCCGAAAGGACTTCGGCAGTGGCGTTTTCCCACTGGTATTATTTTGAATTCTACTTTTCACAAAGAACTTTTGAACCTTTTTGACCAGCAGGGTCTTGAATTCATTGAATGCTTGATTAAGAACTATTCTAAGCAGATAGACTGCCTACAAAATGAATTGACATTTTTGGACAATGCAATCAGGTCTGATAGAGACTTTCAAAGATATAAATTTGATTTTCTACGTATTTTCTCTAGCATCGATAGTGCATTAAATAAAATTAGAGAGAATAAAATAAAGAAATTGAACAGGGATTCACTAGCGCATGACAAGGGGCTGGCTTATCCCTTACCTCCTTCTAACCCTGTAGTAAATGAGAATAACAACTTGAGTGTGATTATTGATGCCTCTGGGGATGATTTTCATCCTGAACCGGACAATAACTGTGTTGATCATAATGGTGTTGCCACTATTAATAGAAATGTTGTTTCTCCGGTCAGAAGAAGTGAAAGGCTTGCTAATAGGAATGGCAACAGTAATTCTAGCTCTAATTCAAATCAACAGCAGGGTTTTCAGAACCAGAGGAATGTGAACAACACAGGGCAACAACGTGCCCCTCGTTTTCAGAATCAAAAGAAAAAGAAATTTCAGAACAGGAGAAAGAGATAACCCCTCTGGTTGTTGGTTCCGACCCTTTCATTGGAACTGCTAACGTAGTAGATTGTGTGACTATTATAACAAATACCACTAAGGACTTTAAAATCTTTAATTATTCTTCTTTTGAACCTGACCCACTACTTGTTGATATCCTTGCAAAAGGACTCTCTTTTGTTCCTGCCTTTAGGAGCGATATTGCTAGATCTTTGATTGATTTAAAGTTCTTTACTAGAAAACTGAACTTGAATGTGATGCTTGGCAATACTTCCAGCCTTATGAGGGATTTTAAAGTGGCTAGTATTTTTAATCCACCTTTACATCCCTCTATTTCACTATTTGAAAGAATATGTGAGAATGACTTATGAAGTCTGTTAAATACACGGCATCCATCTAATTCTATGGATGAGAATCTTACTATCAGTGAGAAAGATGCTTTAAATGCTTTAAAGTTTGCTAACATCCGAATCTGTAAACCAGATAAAAGGGGGTGGATTGTTTTTTATGAACAAAGCTGATTATATTACTGATATGTTAGCTTTATTGAATAGTGCAGCCTATTTGAGGGTTTCCCTCAATGAAATCAATGGGGCCTATCGTAAAGTAAAGGGTTTTATTAATGACTTATTTATTGAAGGCCGTATAGACATTGATTTATTTAATTTTCTTAATATGACACATCCAATTATTCCTACACTATCTGGGCTGCCCAAAGTGCATAAAAACTTGAACAAACCCCCTTTTCGTCCCATTATTGATACCAAGTGTGAGGACGACAAACCAATGAAATATAACCTCGAACCAACAAGAACCTCACCAAGCATTTAGTTCCTTAGGGAAACTAAACGCTTGGTGAGGTTCTTGTTGGTTCGAGGTTATATGTCCCATTATTGATGGTAGGCAGTCCATCACTTATGGTTGTGCCAGATTCATTGATTGTAAACTAAAAGATTTATTAAAAAATCAGAAACAAATTTGCAAGGATTCTTGGGCTTTTTTGGATTCTTTAAGTGGTTTTTCTTTTGATGGTGATTTAAACTTTCTTACCATCGATGTATGTGACCTTTACATATACCACAGGACATAGGATGTGAATGGGTCAGGGATTTTCTATTAGATCAGAAGATGGATGGAGATGAAATTGATTTGGTCATATACTTATTGGAATTAGTATTAGCTAATAATTATTTTATTTTTGAGTCCGAATTTTATTTACAACAAATGGGTGTAGCCATGGGGTCTCCTTGTGGTGCAACTTTTGCCAATACAGTAATGGCATTTTGGGAAAGGCATTTCCTATTTAAAGACCCCATGTTCCAAGGTAGGGTCGCCTGGTACACCCGTTACCTGGACGATATTTTTATTCTTTAGAAGGGTGACAGATCTTCTGCAGAATCTTTTATTGAAAAGGTGACTAGTTTTACTAACTTCTTGAATTTCACATGGGAGTTTCAAGAGGATGGGACCTCATTTTTAGATGTAAATCTAGCTAAGAATTTTGTATTACATGCATTTACATCTAAGATATTTCGAAAACCCACTTATTCGAATGCTTTCCTCCATTTTTCCAGCTGCCACCCCTTTCATCAGAAGAGGGGTGTTGTTAAAGGACAGCTAGTAAGAGCGGCTAGAATGGTAACATTGGAGGAAGATTTTTTGGATGAGTGCAACTTGTTAAGAAATATGTGAAACGAGGTTACCCTGTTAACCTGCTAGAGGAACTCATTTCTGAAGTTTCATCTAAAAGAGCACATGGTTATTTTAAACCAATTCTCAGTTATAAAAATCTACCTGAGAATGAATATGTTGAGTGCCATAATGACATTATTAATTCATCTAGCTTATCGATTCCTTTAGTACAACAGCTTGATTATGATAGTAAGGATTTCGTTAACTTGAATTTTATTACCACTTTTTCTAAAGATGCACCCTTGTTGAAAGCCATTATTTGTAAGAATTGGTATTTCTTAGTAGAGGATAGTGCATTGAGTAAACTTGTGGGGGAACAACCCCTTGTAACCTTTAGAAAAGGTAGGAACCTTAAAGCTATTCTTGAAACAGCTAATTATAAATGTCACCGCCCGCATTGCGGGATGTTTAAATGTGGATCCTGCCATTGGTGTAAGTTCATACTGGTAACCAATATGTTTATGATAAATGACAAAAAATATTACTTATTGGATAAATATAATTGTAACACAAGAGGGGTGGTTTATTTGGCATTATGTCGAAACTGCCCTTCATTCTATGTTGGCAAAACTGACAGGGTTTTTAAAAAATGAATTTATGAACATCATTATGCTATTACTAAAGCAAATATTACAAATGCTTTAGCTAGACATATTGTATATTTTCCTACACATGAATTTTGTTTTTTGATTATTGATAAAGTTGCCGAAAATAATAGGGGAGGTCCGGCTTCCTTACGACTTCAGGAAAAAGAACTTTTATGGAAACTTAAATTGAATGCTTCAGTTTTGCCAGGACTAAATGACACTATTTCCATCATGAGTGTTTTGAAAATGAAGGCTTTATGTAGATAATGATCATCGTGTTTTTATAAAAAGCTTTTTTAATGTTCTATTATACACTGCTCTTTGAGCATTAATTTTGGTTTTTGCTTATTTTGTATTTATTCATTATTACTCTTAGATATTTGCTTTGTTAAGTAAATGTTGATGTTTAGATTTATGTAATTTATTTCGTAGTTGGAGATTTTTTTATTTTTGAGGCATGTCTTTTATTCTGGTGGATAAGGATGCTTTTATTGTGACTTTTTCCTTGGATAGGAAATGATGTCATTCTTTAATTGTGTATTTAAATGTTTAATTCCCATGCAATTTTGTCTGAAGAAGTTTATGTATTATATAAACGAAAGCGCTAACCTACATTTTTTGTGTCCAGTGTGATACTTTTCTTTCTTTTATTTTTTATCCTATCCATTGTGTTAGAGAAATATGTATTTGAATATATGTGAAGTGCTAGTTTTAAAAAAGCAAAGTAATATGTAATGCATTTTATTCTATTAATGATATAACAAAAAGGATGAATTCATGTGTAACTGCAAGAAGTTTTGAAACTACAGTGTGGCTTGTAGCAAGTTGATCTCTGACCCTGGCAGCTGCTAGCTCAGCAAGTCTTAATGTTTATGCTTTTCACAAGTGATTATCTGCTGGGTCAGGAAATTAAATATGTGAAATAATTAAATCTTCTGCTTTTTCCTGCTGGGATGATTTGGCCTTGTATATGTGTTACTAGATAACATGCAGCTGTTGGGAAGTGTTACAGGGGAACAAAGGAGTGTATTAGAAGACTGAATTTGCTATTGTATTCAAACTAGTCTGAAGCCTTGGAGAAGTAACAAGTACAGAAAGACATTATGTCTGAACAGGTGGATAGCAAGGCCGTATTGTTACCAGAGGAAAACTTTTTTTAAATATGCAGCATCAGCTTAATTTAATGAATAGAACACTGTACGCTAAAGTGATGTAGATGCCCTGTGACATACCACGTCAGTAAGGTGGGCATAAACTGAATGTAAAGACTATAAAAATTGTGTACTTCCTGTTTCATGTCAGACAAAATTCTGTACTTGTACTTTTTTTGCCTCCTGGTGTACACTAGTAAACTTTTGAACCTGAACCTCCTGTGTATTGATCTTTTGATTTTATTTAACAGTTTGGTCCTTTGGACCGGAAATCCCTCAGACAGCTGCAGATCAGAGTCTACCGGTGGTCGAATACTGTGCAGGAGAAGTTACCGAAACAGTTCTTCTTGGGTGAAAAGACCTCTGACTGAATTGTCATTTAAAGAGGCTGGCCACTTTCTGATCTGTGGCCGAAGAGCGGATCCTGGACGGCTCAATACCGGAGGCTCAGGTAGGAAGATTTTGCCTTTTTTCTGTTTTATATCAGGGACTAGGTTACAGTAAATATTGTTGTCAAAGATTTGTTATGCAGATCAGGGACAAAAGGAATTACTGTGTATTTGGTCATAGATCAGGGTAACAGACTAAGGTAGGCAGTTATTCTAGATAAACTGTGAAAAGGAACTGAAATTCTGATATCACGTGATAAGAAGGGTTACGTAACATTTTCTTTTAACATGGGAAATCAGTGCACTAAAACATCGCGAGATCCGCTCCTAACCGAAGACGCAAAATATATGCAATCACAATGTTCTGATAATGTTAGGTATTATACGAAGTGGGTTAACAAATATGAATTCAATGGTAGATTAGATAAAACTTCACTGGTTAAACTCCTTAAGCAACTTAAATCTGATGCGGGAGGTCAGGTAAAAAAGCAACACCAATTAGGCATTCCTCAGGCACACAGGTGGATTGAGGAAGCAAACCGTAGGGAACAGAAGATTAAAAATTCAAAAACACTATTTTTAGACAAAGAAGATAATAACATAGTAATAGCGACAGCTCCTCCTCCCCTGCCCCCTCCATTGCCTTTTTCAGGGTATGAAGCGAGTGGACAGGCTGGTCCGCCTCCGCGTTATCCTGAAGTCTCAGCGAGACCACAACCGTTTGTTAGAGATCCTATTGAAATTAGGTCCCGAGCACGTAAAATACATTGGGACGCAGAATCGTATCAAATAGAGAGAAACCTACAGGATGAGAATGAGGAAGAGATATGTCCACTTATAGAGGTCCCAAATCCTCAGGCAGGACAGGCAGGGCAGGACCCTACTCTCTTAGTATACAGACCATGGACACCGGAGGATTTCCGGAAAGCTACTGAGGGAATCCCCCATCCGAAAGTTAATTTTACGAAATTTTTAGAAGATTTGCAAGGCATGAGGTTGAGTTACCACTTGAATGGGGAAGAAGTAGAAAAAGTAGTAAGACAAATTATAGGTCCAGATTGGCACATGATTTGTGGCACCTGGAATCCTCGTAATGCAGAGCTTAAACCACTCCCACATAGTGACGCAGAACTAGACAACAGAGTAAAAGGTCTTACAGACCGAATCTCTGAAAAATGGAAACCTAGAGCAGACTGGACTTGCATTAATCAATGCATACAACAAGAAAATGAGACAATAGATGGGTACTATGCAAGATTATTGGAATGTTTTAATAATCATAGCGGTATGACAGTTCCTGACAATCAAGTAAATGATTCCCCGTATGAACAACAATTGAAAAATGCATTTTTAAAAGGTTGCATTGCACCTATCAGTAGCTTCATTACGAAGCATATGATAGACCATCGAACAGGTAGGCTACAAGCTTTACTTGAGTATGCTGGACATGCTGAAAGACATTTTAATAGCAAAAAGAAAAAGAAGGCGCAAGTCTTCACTGCTGAAGACGGAGCTGTAGTATTTGTGTTACAGTCAGGTAAAAAGGGAAAGAAAAATGCCCAGGGAAATAAACAGTCTGACAAATGGTCAGAAGATTTTGAGGAAAGGAAAAAGAGAGGTAAATGCTTTAAGTGTGGCAAGAAGGGACATCTAGCAAGGGATTGTAAACAGAATAAGAAGGTGATTATAGAAGATAAGGGAGATGAGGACTGACTTTATGATAGTGAAGATACATCATGCAGAAGTCAGAAATCATCAGGAGAAGTTAATACACAGAAAACAACTGTAAATATAATGGAAGGAATAGAGGAAGTGCAAGTAAATATGGAGGATGAAGAAAGTGAAATTTTGGATTTAGCATTATTGAGCCTAGAGCTCTACGTAGCAGACACGAAACCGGAAGTTACACTTCTGGTGGAGGGAAGGGAAGTCAAATTTCTGTGCGACTGAGGAGCGTCACGGACCCTGATACACCCCTCCAAGTTACCAGAACATTCTGAATCACTTGATTATATATTAGTGAAAGCTGCAAATGGACAGCTATACAGGGAACCACTTTCCCATGATATAGCAATAACTGACCCTGTTTCAGGTATGACCCAAAGAAGTAAGATTGTTGTTTCTGCAAAGTGTCCAGTGAACCTATTGGGTAGAGACCTTATGCAGATATTTGGCATAGCAGTAGTTCCAACTGTGCAGGGTATGGAGGCACAGAGACAAATGGATACTTCTGTGGTGCGATCGGAGGGTGAAACTTTTTATTGGTACAGCCAGGACCTAGTTACGACTTGTCCAGGGGCAGTAACCGAGGAACTGATGAATGTAGCCATCAGTAAAGCCCCCTCCCTTGACACTGATCGACAGCATTTGTTACACTGTACTCTATACTATTGTAATACGCCAGGACCTGATAGAGAATATGAGCAAGAATTGTTCAGGAATCGTGCAACTAGATTAGTATTACGTACTTTGTATTGGGATACTGAGGGGAACAGTGTGGTTAGCTGTTCATTACCTCACGAATTCCTTGCATTATATAGGTCAAATTGATTGCCACATGTCAGCTTGACAAAGAATAAAAACATAAAATGGGCAGACTTAGGAGAAAAGGTAACAAGATGGGAAAAACAGACTGACTTAGAATTGTCAGAACAGGGAATACAGAAACAAAAGTTGAATTGGTTGACGCAGACACACCCGGCTGTACACTTGCGATCTAGCGAGGACAGCTGATTAGCATTTTGATTAGAAGAAGAAGAGAAAGCTTTATGTGAGATACCAACGACTCTTTGGTCAACAGGCAAGTCAGATGTAGGACTTATTCAAACAGCAGGACCAGTTATAATTACACCGAAGTCATCATTTAGACCGCAGAAAAGACAATACCCTTTGAGGAAAGATGCAGAAATAGGAATCAAGCCTATAATAGCAGCATTACTCAGGGAAGGAGTACTGGTAGAATCTCCTGATTCACCATGTAATACACCCCTATTTCCTGTTAAAAAAGCAAACGGGGAATGGCAGATGGTTCAAGATTTACAAGCTGTAAACAATGCAGTGATACCCAGAGCACCTACTGTGCCAGACACACATACTTTGTTAAACGACTTAAAACCGCAACAAAAATATTTCTCTGTGGTAGATATCAGTAATGCTTTCTTTTCAATACCTATACATCCTGATGGTCAATACTGGTTTGCATTTACATTTCAGGGTAAAAGGTATACTCGACTACCACAGGGATATTGTGAGAGCCCAACAATATTCGCACAAGAAATGGCTAGCAACTTGGCAGGGTTTACCCCACCAGGAGGTAGTCAAATTCTACTTTATGTAGATAAACGGTTAGTGAGCCAGTAGTAGAAAGGAAACCAATAATCGTATAACTCCTACTCCACCAAGCACAAATAAATCTTGCTCCAAAAAGTAGAAAAAATGCTTTAATAAGCAAACGCTTCAAAAAACCACTCCACCACACAAGCAGGAACGCTGTAAATACAAGAACTAAACTCAAAATAACGTATTCAGCAGAACGTTTTCGTTGCCAACTTCCTCAGTTATATCAGCCATGTTGTACAATCAGTGCTTATATATAACTTTTGAATTCCATCAGCGCTCAGTTAACCAATCATTTTGTAATACATATTAAAGGTGATTATAAAGTGATGCATAAATTTCTTTAAAAACATTGTAGTCATACGATTAAAAATTTCTAATTACATGATGACCTCTATGATTCACAACCTATTATATAATAAATATTTAAAAACTTTGTTAAAAACTTTTAATACAACATTTAAAATCTAAGTATTGTTCTTCATTAAGAAATAAATAAATAAATAAGAATAAATGAAATCAGATCATAGCACCATCATGTGGCTAAAATTTGAATTGCATTACAATACACTAACACATATTTCTGATTAAAGAATAGTTGCAGTACAAAACTTTTGTTGTTATATTGTTTGAAGTAGAATAAAAGTAAAAATGGAAAACATTACAATTCCAGTAAGGTTAAAGCTTTGCAGCCCTCAACTTCAATACTGGGGCCAAAGATACCATGTCATTAAGCCCAAAGTTACGATTTGCATCTAAAAGGAGTTGCCAATACAATTCCTTGTATTCAATGAGTTTTTCCCACATCCCACCTCTGGGATTAGTGGGAACTACTTCCAAAATAAAAAATTGGTAACCTGAGGTCTCACATTTTGTTGAATGCTTACTAAGTGCATTTTTCTCATTTTTCACCTTGACATCATATAAATGCTCATATATTCTTTGTCTGAGCCTTCTTTCACTCTTTCCTACATAGAAAGAGGGACATTTTTTGCAAACAGCAATGTAAATAATACCGTTGGTATCACAATTGGCAAATGTGTTCAAATGTAAAGTCATATTTCTTGCTTGTAAAAACAAAGTATCTCCACAAATCAAATGTGAACAATAATTTCATCTACCACATCTATGCAATCCCTTCTTAGATTTATTAATATTATTGCAAATGTTAGCTTTCATGCCTCCTTCCAGGAAGTTTTTGATACGTTTGCCCTTACGGTAGACGTAAGTTAATTCCTTATCAAAAATGTGTTCAAGGTCCGAAATTTTAGAGAAACTATTCCATTCTCTAGAAAAAATGTTTCTAACAAATGCTGATTGTTCACTAAAGGTAGTGATAAACCCTGTCTCATTTTCTCCAAACTTTTGTTCCTGTTGTTGATTAGGACCCAAGCTTTCCTCCTTGCCCAAAATAGGTGCAAAGGTGTCTGCCCTTTTCGTATTCACTTCTTCAGACACCTTGTTAAATAATTCTAAAGGGTACCCTCTCTGAATAAAAAGATTCCTTAAAAAATTGGTCTCTTCCAAAAATACCTTGTTATCAGAAGTCATTCTGCTAGACCTGACCAGTTGTCCTTTCACTACCCCCTTCTTTTGATGTGGGGGGTGGCAGCTGGTGTAATGCAAATAAGAATTAGAGAAGGTTTCTTTTCTAAAAATGCGTGATGTAAAATTACCTTCTTTCTTCCCTATGCAAACATCAAGGTATCTCAATTCTTGTTCATCAAAGTTGCAAGTAAATTTTAAAAAAATGGAAGTACTATTTACATAGGTCAAAAGGTTATTAAAATTGTCCTTACTACCCTTCCAGAAAAAACACAAATCATCTAAAAACCTTGTATACAAGGAACATTCTTTTAAAAAAGGGGAATTTAAAAGAAATTTTTCTTCCCAAAATGCCATAATAATATTGGCATAGGCTGGTGCACAATGTGCCCCCATTGCAACGCCTTTCTCTTGTTTAAAATATTCGCCTTGGAAATAGATAAAATTATTTTTTAATACTATTTCCATCAAGGTTAGGGTGTTTCTAAAATCAGTGTGTGTCAATTTTTTGCTTGCAATTAATTTTTCTTCGAACCAATGTAAACCTAGATCATGGGGTATACAACCAAAAAGGTCAATTACATCCATGGTACCAAAGGTAGTGTTGTCAGTGTATAATGAAGGCTTAATTTTTCGCAACAGGTCCCAGGAATCTTTTAAAATGTTGTCACAACCTTCAAGTACATTCTTAATCTTGTAGTCAACAAATTTTGCTAAAGGCGCTGTTACTGAACCTTCTGCTGACACAATTGGTCTAAGAGGAGGGTCAAGGGAATTTTTATGCACTTTGGGGATACCAAAAATGCAAGGAATTTTTGGTTTTTCAACTACTAAGAACTTGTAAGTATTGTGATCAATGGACCCTTGCATTAGCATATCATATAACAAAACCTGGATCTTTCTGTACGCAATATTGACTTCGTTGATAGACACCCTAGTATATTTTTCTGAATCATTTAATAGCTCCATCATTTTTCCTTCATATTGGATTGTTTCCATAACAACAACCCCACCCCCCCTTGTCTGGTTTCATTACTCTCAAGTTACGATTGTCACTAATGACTCTTAAAGTGTTCTTTTCTTCCTGTGTTAAATTAGAGTGAAAGTGCCTTGTTGTTAAATGAGTTCTAATTTCATTTTCCACCTTTAACTCAAAGTTTCTAAGTTGGGGGTGTGTTGGCGGGTTAAATGTACTTTTTCGCTTTAGAAAATGTGCATCATATTCTAATGTTTTACCCTTGGAAAAAAGCTCCAAATTCTTTTTCCAAATAAACAACTTGATGTCTATCAACAATTTAAAAATATCCATTTTTTGTGTAGGAATGAAGGTAAAACCTTTTGAAAACAAATCAAACCAACTTTTGTCAATACTAGCATTTGAATAATTGTAAATGTTAAAACCATTGAAGGTCCAAGTATTCATGTTGTTAGTAATGCCATCCACTAGTTCCAGGCCTGACGTGTCGTCTGAAATGAACCCCCCCCTCCCCCTGTAGTTTTTTGAATTGTAAAATACTTTTCCTTGATTCATTAATCTCTCTGATCTTCTAAGGGGGGGGGGGGTATTCTTCAGATTCTAGGGGTTGTTCTTGTTGTTCATCTATTTCAGTTTCTCCCCATTCACCTTCATACATTTCATGTCTACCCCAATTACCGTAACCATTCCTAGAAATAGTTTTTGGTCTTGGGTAATGTGTATTATTTTTGTATTCTTCCTGGTCTCTTTTAATCTTCCCTATCTTCCTAATTTGAACCTCTTTACACTTAGCATCAACATTTTGAAAAACATTCTGATATTTTACTTTATTTGCTTCAACAGTATATAATAGGTCACTTAAAATGGCTTTGTTGATTTTTTCAATATCAACCTGCAACTTTTCCATTAATCTCTCATTGTTTCTAATTATGGCTTTCATAATATTAAATCCACAATTGTCAAAAATAGAAGTAAGCTCCGTACAAAATTCTGATCCTTCTACAACATTATTAGGGTATTTGCAAACCCTTAAACCTTTAGGAACAATGTTTAAGGAAATACAGTGTTTGAGATAGTCATTATCAATGTCTAGAGTCTTGTATTTAATTAAAAAAAATTCCAGATCGTTCAATAATGTAACAAAGTTAGTAGCACTGTATTTGTTTGGACTGTGCTCTGAATTAAAGTTATATTTCGCTTTTAAACAATCTGAAAATAGTTTCTGTGTACCTGATGAATTATTTGGTTTGTCCATACCACCTTGGTACTGTCTTCTTTGGCTTTTCGGTCTCACAGTAATTCCATCCCCATCGTTGGTGTTAGTGTTCACATTGTCCACTGTAATGTGAGGAAACCCATCCAAGCTGTTTTCACAGCTATCAACCTCATCAACGGAAAGAATTTGATTCGCATTGTCACAAATGTTATCCTTCGTGCCAGCCTGTTTCCGAATAGCTTCCTGGTTCCCCGGTGGTTGTATAGACGAAGCAAGCGAAACAAATGACTGGCTGAGCGGTGTCAACAAACCAATCAGTTGCATTAGTTGTCCAATCAACTTACGCAATTCCCCTGTCTCAGAGCTCCGTGGAACATGATCTGTGCTCGGTAGTTGCTCCATGAATACAAACTGATAAACGGTTAGTGAGCCAGTAGTAGAAGGGAAACCAATAATCGTATAACTCCTACTCCACCAAGCACAAATAAATCTTGCTCCAAAAAGTAGAAAAAATGCTTTAATAAGCAAACGCTTCAAAAAACCACTCCACCACACAAACGGGAACGCTGTAAATACAAGAACTAAACTCAAAATAACGTATTCAGCAGAACGTTTTCGTCACCAACTTCCTCAGTTATATCAGCCATGTTGTACAATCAGTGCTTATATATAACTTTTGAATTCCATCAGCGCTCAGTTAACCAATCATTTTGTAATACATATTAAAGGTGATTATAAAGTGATGCATAAATTTCTTTAAAAACATTGTAGTCATACGATTAAAAATTTCTAATTACATGATGACCTCTATGATTCACAACCTATTATATAATAAATATTTAAAAACTTTGTTAAAAACTTTTAATACAACATTTAAAATCTAGGTATTGTTCTTCATTAAGAAATAAATAAATAAATAAATAAGAATAAATGAAATCAGATCATAGCACCATCATGTGGCTAAAATTTGAATTGCATTACAATACACTAACACATATTTCTGATTAAAGAATAGTTGCAGTACAAAACTTTTGTTGTTATATTGTTTGAAGTAGAATAAAAGTAAAAATGGAAAACATTAAAATTCCAGTAAGGTTAAAGCTTTGCAGCCCTCAACTTCAATACTGGGGCCAAAGATACCATGTCATTAAGCCCAAAGTTATGATTTGCATCTAAAAGGAGTTGCCAATACAATTCCTTGTATTCAATGAGTGTTTCCCACATCCCACCTCTGGGATTAGTGGGAACTACTTCCAAAATAAAAAATTGGTAACCTGAGGTCTCACATTTTGTTGAATGCTTACTAAGTGCATTTTTCTCATTTTTCACCTTGACATCATATAAATGCTCATATATTCTTTGTCTGAGCCTTCTTTCACTCTTTCCTAAGTTGAATGCTTACTAAGTGCATTTTTCTCATTTTTCACCTTGACATCATATAAATGCTCATATATTCTTTGTCTGAGCCTTCTTTCACTCTTTCCTACATAGAAAGAGGGACATTTTTTGCAAACAGCAATGTAAATAATACCGTTGGTATCACAATTGGCAAATGTGTTCAAATGTAAAGTCATATTTCTTGCTTGTAAAAACAAAGTATCTCCACAAACCAAATGTGAACAATAATTACATCTACCACATCTATGCAATCCCTTTTTAGATTTATTAATATTATTGCAAATGTTAGCTTTCATGCCTCCTTCCAGGAAGTTTTTGATACTTTTGCCCTTACGGTAGACCAGGAGGTAGTCAAATTCTACTTTATGTAGATGACATCTTGCTAGCAGCCCCCACCCAGCAGCAATGCAGGGAGGATACTGTGACGCTATTAAAATTTTTAGCAACACAAGCACACAAAGTGAACAAAAGTAAGTTACAACTCTGGAAAAAGCATGTTAGATACCTAGGATATGTGATATCCAATGAGGGTAGGATATTAGATGAGGATAGAAAGACAGCAATTTTACAAGCACCCAAACCAGCAACCAAGAAGGAAATGATGTCCTTCTTGGGGACAACTAATTTTTGTCGGCGTTGGATACCAAATTATGCTTTGGAATCTGCTCCACTGACTGACTTGATATATAAAACACCAATGGCAGCACAAGATTTATTACAATAGACACCCGAAGCAGAAACGGCTTTCTGCAGGTTGAAACAGTTGATAGCTTCTTCATTAGTTTTAGGACTCCCAAATTACCACAAACGGTTCTTTCAGACCGTAGATTGTAAGCAAGGATATATGACGTCAGTGCTGATGCAACAACATGGGGATAAGCAATGCCCCATAGCCTATTATTCATCACAGTTAGACCCAGTGGTGCGATCTTTGCCTCACTGTGTACAAGCAGTAGTTGCAGGCTTTGGCCTCAGTGGTATTATTCCACCCTCTCACATTGAGAGTGCCTCATGCAGTCGCAATAATTTTACTGCAAGAAAAAGTAGCATATCTCTCTCCTGCTAGACATCTTTCATGTATGACTATACTGCTGAGCCAACCACATATGATAATTGAATGATGTACGACATTAAATCCATCAACATTACTCCCAACTCCCTGCAGATGGCACACCGCACAGCTGCCTGCAGGAAATCAAACAGTTAACCTTGCCCAGACAAGATCTCACAGATATGACCTTGGATGATGCCGAGGTGACATATTATGTGGACGGCTCATGCAGAAGGGGCCCTACAGGGAAGAATCTAGTGGGGTATGCAGTAGTTACAGACACTGAAATTCTAGAAGCCCAACCCTTATCACATAACTTGTCTGCACAAGCAGTAGAATTGATAGCTTTAACACAAGCATGTACTTTAGCAAAAGACAAATGTGTAAACATATATACTGATAGTCAGTATGCTTTCTCTACAGTACATGTATTTGCGCAACAATGGAAGAATAGGGGAATGATAACATCTAGTGGAAAACCAATCAATCATGTGCAATTTATTCTGGAATTATTAGAATCTATTCAGTTACCTACTAAAGTAGCTATTTTCAAATGTGTAGCTCATACAAAACAACAGGATAAGATTTCAAAAGGCAATGCAAGAGCTGATGCAGCTGCAAAACAAGCAGCCTCAGTCTCAGAAACTTTACTTTTGAATGAGGAATTACAACCCTCTGAGATTTTAGATTTAGACATGTTGAAAACAATGCAGACGCTTACTACAAAAGCAGAAAAACAAAAATGGAAGAAACAAGGTGCAATTCTCGAGAATGGACTGTACATTTCCAAAGAGAAAAAAACGATATTGCCTTCTAATTTATTTAGATATGCAGCCTTGTTGAGCCATGGGCAGTGCCATGTCTCAAGAGGGGGAATGGTACAGTTAGTAAACCGAATATTCCAGACATACGGATTCACAAACTACACAAAAAAATTTTGTGCAGCTTGTCATACTTGTAACAAACACCATGTACAAGGGGCATTTAAACTTAAGCAAGGAAGTTTTCCTATACCACCATATCCGTTCCATACTATCTGTATGGATTTCATAGAATTGAATAAGTGTGAAGGGAAAAAATATTGTCTAGTCATTGTAGATATGTTTTCTAAATGGGTAGAAGCTTTTCCAACCAAACATCCAGATGCAGCGACAGTGACAAAAGCCCTGATAAAAGAAGTAATCCCTAGATTTGGCATTCCAGAAAGGATTTATAGTGATAATGGCACACATTTTGTCAATCAGACAATCCAGCAACTTGGAAGATTTTTCAGAATCTCCTTGAAAAATCATTGTGCCTACCACCCACAGTCTGCAGGACTGGTGGAAAGGTACAATGGAACCCTTAAGAACAAACTTAGGAAGTTAGTTGATGAGACTCAGAAGAATTGGATATACTGTTTGCCTTTGGCACTGCTGAGTATGAGAACGGTTCCAAATGTGAAGGGTTTGACTCCCTTCAAAATGGTTTTTGGGAGAGCATATTATGTGCCTCAGTGGAAAGCTCTCATGCCTGCAGAGCAAGAAGCTGACAGTTCATTAGCTAGTTATATGAGGAAACTGTTAACAAATAAATCTGTTTTGCAGTTTAACTCTTTTTCAGATAAGGAACAGACCAGACCGGTGGAAGCAGTTTTTGGCTCCGGGAACGTGGATTTGGATAAAAGTGACGGAGAGGAAGAATTGGGCGAGTCCAAAGTGGGAAGGACTGTACCAGGTACTTTTGGCAATGCCTACTGCAGTCAGAGTGGCTGAGAGGACATCCTGGGTCCATTTGACACACTGCAAACCAGTAAAGAACTTTCAAATTGATAAAAACTTTGTGACTGATATACAACAAGGGCAAGATGGCCAAGAACAAAGCAAATAGAAATGTAGATCAACTCCAGAGATGTTGCATAATCATTTTCTTGAGTATACATTTATTGATTATAATTGTGACAATTTTCCTCTTGTTGTGGTTTTTCCTACACTCAACCACACAAGTGAAAGTGGGAAGACGTGACGAAACATCTATAGACTGGCATCCAAATTTTAACACATACCTAGCCATGAAGCGTGTATATGCCGAGACTATGAACATTTCAAATTGCTGGGTTTGTACAGCTATACCAACAGCATATGGAGGACTGATAATGTCCGCTGTCCCTCTGGGGATAAATGAGACTTGGGAAAATTTGCTTTTTGACACAGGGACTGTGAGATCACAGGACAAAATAGCTTTGTTTTTACCTATCACACAAAAGGGAATTGTATGTTTTTATAAAAATGATACTCTCCAGGTGGGCTGGAGCAATTGTAATATAACAATATCTTATCGGTGTTATATTAAGACTAGTAATGGCAATACTTTTTGCAATACTAATTATGACTCATATTTGAGCTCAATGAAAACAACCATGAATGAAATTCGCAAGAATCCTGTTTTATTTAAACAATTGTCAGTTATAGACCAGAAAATGTTTCATGCAGGGTTAATGCGTATTAGTACTAAAGTAGAAAATTGTTATTTATTTGTGGGAAAAAAGCATACAAATGGCTACCTGAGAATTGGTCCGGCAGTTGTTTTTTGGGCTATCTGGTTCCGGCTATAAGACATACTGCAGAATTACCTTTGGGTAAGATACGAAATGTAAGAGAAGCAGCCCAAAAACCTGAAGGTCCAGTTAAAAAACCTGTAAATCCAGTAGGACAAATCGAAGCTGGCTGGAAAGACCATAATACCATAAAGGATAAAAGCAAATTGACTCATATGGACTTGAGTGACAGAGTTATATCTTGGGCAGGAATATTCTCAGCATATGGAGCAGTCAAATCAATCTGGGAATTGAGGAAGCTGTCAAAACTTCTCGAAGTAATGAGTAATGCAACTTTCTCTGCCCTAGAACTGGTGACTGATGAACTGAATGCAATGAGAACTGTTGTGCTACAAAATCGAATGGCTCTTGACTTCACCCTAGCGGCGAGAGGTGGTACATGCGCGCTTATCAAAGAAGAATGCTGTGCGTACATTCCGGACAACAGGCATGAGATTAACAATCATCTAGAGGTAATTCAGCAAGTATCAGCCATGACTGAACCAGGCCCAAACCCACTAACGGACTTTTTCCAGAATCTATTTGGGGGGTGGGGTTCCATCCTAATGAATATTCTGATTGCTATTTGTGTGGGTTTACTCCTAATAGGAGCATGTGTTTGTTGTGGAATTCCCTGCATGAAAAGATTAATCAAAGATTTTGTTGATGTATCTGTTACTGAAACTTTGTACCAAGATATTGAGATTGAAAAATTGATCTCAGACGAAAACTTTTTCTGAAGTATAGATCAAATGACTCACCTAGCTGAAAATCCTTAGTGGAAGAGGTTAGGAGACGAAATAACATTATGCATACTTCGAAATAGAATAAAAAGTATTAATAGGAGGGAAAATGTTAGAGAAATATATTTGAATATATGTGAAGTGCTAGTTTTAAAAAAGCAAAGTAATATGTAATGCATTTTATTCTATTAATGATATAACAAAAAGGATGAATTCATGTGTAACTGCAAGAAGTTTTGAAACTGCAGTGTGGCTTGTAGCAAGTTGACCTCTAACCCTGGCAGCTGCTAGCTCAGAAAGTCTTCATGTTTATCCTTTTCACAAGTGATTATCTGCTGGGTCAGGAAATTAAATATGTGAAATAATGAAATCTTCTGCTTTTTCCTGCTGGGATGATTTGGCCTTGTATATGTGTTACTAGATAACACGCAGCTGTTGGGAAGTATTACAGGGGAACAAAGGAGTGTATTAGAAGACTGAATTTGCTATTGTATTCGAACTAGTCTGAAGCCATGGAGAAGTAACAAGTACAGAAAGACATTATGTCTGACCAGGTGGATCGCAAGGCCGTATTGTTACCAGAGGAAAACTTTTTTTTAAATATGCAGCATCAGCTTAATTTAATGAATAGAACTCTGTAATCTAAAGTGATGTAGATGCCCTGTGACATACCACGTCAGTAAGGTGGGCATAAACTGAATGTAAAGACTATAAAAATTGTGTACTTCCTGTTTCATGTCAGACAAAATTCTGTACTTGTACGTTTTTTGCCTTCTGGTGTACACTAGTAAACTTTTGAACCTGAACTTCCTGTGTATTGATCTTTTGATTTTATTTAACACATTGATATGTTACTTTATATGACAGTCACATAATATAAAATAACTGTGTGATTATATGACTATACCCACACAGGAGGCATACACAGTAGTATGTACTGTATCATTTAGATATATCATTAGTGTTCATGCTACAGCTGTTTTGTCTTTGTGGTGCTTGTACATTGACATGCACTCATCTGCTGTACATTACCATGTTTCACCTGTCCTCTTCTCCTTCCTTCATTCCTATCATTCATGTATGTGGCCTTTTCATTACACACACTTCCCCAGACTAGTATATTTATAATACAGTCTATGTACCCTTGATAATCACCAACAAACCTTTATTTCAGTATGCCTAGCACATTTTCATACTGTACTTTGCACTGACTACACTTTCCTATAATGAGTTAGAAATGTATTCCTTGCCTTAAATTAAACCCTAGTAGTCATTGTGGCTGTCCGCACAATCTTGCAGGCCTAGTTTGCCCATAGGTAAACAGGTTTTTATGTCTACAGGTGTTTGTGGTGCTTTGCACAGTTACCTGGCCAGCAACACTGTTGCAGGCACAAAACTGCACTTATATTCAAGTGCGAGGGTTACTATCATGTAGTCGAACTTTTACAAGTTCGAACCACATATGGTCAAGACCATCCATTCGAGTTTGTAAAAGTTTGAGCGCTTGAATGGAAATCTCCATAAGCAGAGGTTTCCATTCACTTCAATGTGGTGCGATCTCGGAGTTGGTATATTTAAGTAGCGGGGGTGTGGGGGGTGCAGGGGGGCTTGCCCCCCTGCTTACAACAATTTATTTTGTTGTCCCTTGTTTTTTTATTTATTTTTTACGTAGTAGAAGTTGTGTAACTTTAACATAATGGTTCAACCATTAGGTGTTCAGAGTTATGGAACTTTGACTATCTGATATATAGACCCGTAAGTGTGATGCACGGTATGCATATGTAATTAGCACTGGTGATCATTGTGCTAACATGTAAATCCATGTAGGCTTCGCGCTAAGCCTACACAGAGTTTATTGAATCCCCAGGGGTATCTAAAATGTATTGATAATTCATTATACTTTTTCAAATGGATTATTGTTATTGCCACTTATAGTTTACTGCAGTTACAACCACATTACTTTACACTTATGCATATATGTGAATTCTCATTAGTAAAGTTGTTTTTTCTGAAATTAATAAAGATTTCAAATAATTGCATTTAGTGAGACAAATTTGCATCCAGGAATGTTGTATTTTTACAAGGCTTCAGCAATACATTATCATAATTTTTTCAAATCTTCTGGAGGGGAATATTAGAAGGAAGTTCAGAGACATATGAATGAGTTAAATTGTAGGGCAAAGAAATTCACAGTCTGGGTTAAGTAATAATAACCTCCCATCTGATTACAAACATTTGCTTTGATAAGTTACAGATGTGAGGAAGAAGTTGTTAGATATTGTTGAACATTTAATTATTTTATGTGGTTATGTAATGTGCCTATTTTATATGATGCAGTTAGAAGAAATGGCTGTGCTAGTGCACCACACCTGGCTAATCCAATGATACCTGTTATTTAGTTTTACTTTTTCTCCACTTCTGCCTGATTTACTTTGTTCCCTCCAGGTCTCACTCCTCCTTTTTCCCTTTCTTCCTTCCTTATTACATACTGACATATCTGTCTCTACACTTCCTACTAATCTAAACCTATACATGTATTTCTCTCAAATTTCCTCCTGTTTTCCGCTCCATATTGAACATTTCACACAGCTCTGTACACTTCCTTAATTATCATTTCATTCACTACTTTTTCATTCAATTTCTCGTATCTATTTCACTTATACCCTTTTCAATCTTAAATGTTTTTTTTCCTTAGTTAACGTATTGTGCCTATATACTTGCACTATTTTCATGTCCAACTATGCATGTTGTTTCCAGTGCACAAATATTTCAAGTTGTATGTTATTTCTAATCTGCATGTTATCCAGTGCAAAATTATATTTTGTTACTACTATTATTTATGATTTCTTTGCAAGAGAACAGTACGTATGTATATTATATATATTTTTGTTGTCACTCTGCCTATTATCTGCATGTCAATATAACATTTGTAGGCTTTTTCTCTGTGGACTTCCACTGAATTTTTTTTTGTCCAATTAGACTTTCCCAGTGAACAAAAACAAATAAATGATAAACTAATCAATAGTAGGCATTCTTTAATATGTAAATGAATGCATTATATAAGAACACTTTCTTCTGAAATACCATGGACTGTTAACGAATGCAGCTTGAGCTGATAAAATATTCATCCATGAGGGCAAGAAATTCTGAGTATGTTTAGTTACAGAGATGTGATAAGAGGAAGAAGAATGATCTGACACATAACAACTCCATTAGCCCTGGCAGCAGAGACAGCACATGACATGGATTTTAGACAATTCTTCATGGAAATGAATAGATAACCCCTTGACTTTTATTAGTGCATCACCATCATCATTATTCATAGCCATCTTCTGTGTTTTATTGTATTTGAGGATCACTAATGTGCTTTATGGAATTTCAATAAGAAAACTAAATTTGGAATACTGTTTCTATTTTGAGGGTCTATATCACATAATCGAATCACGGAACACTGAACGCTTAAATGAGCGAATGTTCACATAATCAAATACTGTATTCTGGGGGGCTGCACCCCCCACCCCCCGCTAAATATATATTCCTATTTCGAGGTCATACTACTGTGAGGAAAGGGCAAAATTCCCAATCTTCACTGTAGTGTGAAATAAATCCAGGAACTTGGATGATGTGAAAATTCGCACATTTGAGCGTTTGATATTCCGCAATTTGAAGTTATAATATAAACCCCTATTTTGACTGTAGATTTGCTTATCAGTTATTTTTCATATTGCTTTTTCTTTTTTGTTTTGCTTTTATTTTGATATCCTTGGTTTATGTTTAATTTGTTGTTTATGATGTTTCACAGTTATTTTCATCTGAGATTTTTGTACCTTTGTGGTACGAGAGATTGTTTACTTAGTAGTTGTATTTTTTTTTGTTTGCTTGTTTTGGTAAAGTGTTGCGTATAATTATTATTGTTGTGGGCTTATGTTCTGATTGCATGTCGAAATTGCTTCTTATGTTATCAGTGATTCAGATTTTTGATAATTGCATGCATTCCATGCTTTACTTAGGTGTCAGAGTTTTTTCTTTTTTTTTTGGTTTTGTGCAGTTCAGGCTTTTAGGCTTTTTACATGTGCTAATCTCTCTGCTTGTTATCCAATTCAAGTAAATGGTATATATTTAACTACTTCTTTTTATGTCATTTAAATTTGCATTAGTCCTTTGGTGCTTATTTAGTTTCCTGTGGTGTTATATGTCTTTTCTGCTTTTCGTGGCTGTCTGTGTTTTTTGCTTTTTGTTTGTATACTGCAGGCTAGATTCCATAAAATTGTTTATGCACTGTACAAAGGCAAAATGGCACAATTTAGCCTGAAGCTGAATAACAGTGTAGTAATAATGACATTACAATAAAAAGTCAAAAACAAATTAAGGAAGTTGCTGTCAAAAAACACACAGCTTGCGGAATAACTGGCACTATGTTATGGCAGTTATGCTATCTAATTATAGGTTCATAGTTTCATAGATCTATACTAGGCTAATGACCACTAGGGGCCCTTAAAAGCCTAGCTGTGCAACCCAAATGTAACCCACAAATTTGATTTATATTTGAGTTATAGGGGTGATTTACTGACTGCTTCTATCCATCAGAGACATAGAAGCCAGACCCACTAATAAGGATATGGAGGAACACTGCTTCACATGAATGGGGAGCCTGTTCCAGAGACTGGGAATTCTCTGAGAAACATATCTTTCTTTCCAACATGTCCTATTTATGTTGCAAGCAAAATATATATATATATATATATATATATATATATATATATATATATATATATATTTAATTTTTCTAGTTCTGATGCTGTTTGTTTTGCAGATGTGCAAAGGATACATTAAAACAGGGTCCAGGGATGCCATATATGCCAGGCAAAGATCACCTCTCAGAAGTCTGTTTGAAACTGAGTAAAGAGACAGGAATTTGAGGTAATCAGTGTAGAACATTGTGTTTACTCCCTATACTCTTTTTTTAAGGAACCAATGTGGATGTTCCAGTTGCTGCATTTGTCTGGTCAGGTACATAGTGTAGGGGGCATTATACATGATGGGCCTGATGAAGGAAGAGTACAGTGGTATGATGACCTCTCTGGACATAGATGCCATGCCCTCACTTCCACATTGAGAAACATAGAAGGATTTTCTTATTACCTTGGGCACAAGTTGATTGAAGGCTAGGTTACTATCTACATGAGTTCTCAGATCCCCGACTACTGAATTAACTTTTGGGGGTATTTTATTGAAAATGTAGCTACCCAGGGTAGCAGACTTCCCAAAAGGTACTATAATGCATTTCTTATATTGAGTTTTAAGCCAAGGCTTTGGCACCAAATGTTTGTTTATATTAGACCTTCCTGAAGGGTGTTTTTGTCTTGGGGGATTCATGACTACTCCCAATTTGCAATCATCTGCAAACATGGTTAGCCAAAAGCCTTTAACATTGGCTTTGACATCCAAGAAGTAGATGCTAAAGAGGAGTGTGCCTAGCACAGAGCCCTGGCAGACTGTACTGGTGACTGGCCTCTTTGGGGAGATGGCCTCACCAGTTCTAACCTCCTGGGTCATTTCAGTGAGCCAGCTAGCTATCCAATGTGTTATAAAGGGGTTTATACCTAGTTCTGTAGGTTTGCTAACAATACCTGTGTGGGACATTGTATCAAATGCCATAACCAGATCTTGGTTGGCAGTATACACAGTTTTTTCCCCTCATCCATTACCTTTATGACATTTTCAAAGAAGTCCACCAGATTCAGTAAGTATGATCTTCCTTTGAGAAAGCCAAATTGGGATGGATCCAGTGGTCTTCTATATTCTTATTGATAGTTTCCATGGCTTTATAAATATGATTAGACAGACTAATGGCTCTGTATTTTCCAGGATCTGTTGAAGGTCCTCCTTTATGAAATTGGATGGCTGCCACAGTCCTCCATTCGCGTGGCACAAAGCCTGTTTTATGACTATAGTTAAATAATAACTCCAGGGGTCCTGATAAGTCATATATTAGACTATTCAGGAGGGATTCTGGGATATTATCTGGCCCACTGAGGCCTTGTTCTTAGCTTTAATGAGTGCAGTCTGTACATACTCCCTAGTTACAATTTGGAGGGATTACATTTGAGGGTGTTATTGGGGGGGATGGTTAGTGGTGTTTCTTGCTTTTATGTGTGCATTTCACTGAAATTTGTTTTTTTAAAAATTGCTCCCTTTCATTGTTACTGACTTGAAATTACCTTTAGCAAGGGATTTCCAGTTAGTTGTTTAATTGGATTGTGTTAGCATTGCACTAATGTGGCTCTTCTACTGTTTATACATCAAAAGGAATGGGTTTATTCATTGTGTGACAGGAGGTGTTTGCCTGGTCTGTCTAATTTGGAGAATACACAAAATTACTCATTGTGTAGTCAATTTACTGGTCAGAAGGCTCAGTATTTCATTTTCTGTTTTTTTCTGTGCTGTTGTAAATTTTGCATATTTGCATAGGTTAGCATTGCCCTGTATAGTAGCAAACACCTAGAAAACAAATTTTATTCTGTAGAACGGTCCATAAAGTTGTAATGTGCCCAGTAATATTCATGCTAATAACCCACTGCAATAAGCAAAGCCGACAGCCCTGATGAGGGCTGCATGGCAAAATCTCTACTATTTTGTCACTATTAATGGGAAGGAAATTGTTGTATAAGACAGTTAGAAAGCAGGAAGAGCAAGCAGAGGAACAAACAGAATGACAAAGGGAAGGTACATTTGGTCTGTTTCAGGTTATTGAATGGACAGAATGTTGACACCGACAATGTCAAGTTCTAATAATTGAAAATACTAAACATCAAAGTGTGGTAGTAGGTCATTGTCTGAGATCTAAACTTCTTCTGCAGGATCAACAGAACAGTTGGCAGGAACTGGTATATCTCTTGCAGAGTGCACCGCTGTTCTGAAAAAGTCTCCCCATCCATGTAAAACAAAGCTGATTCCTGTATATATTCAAGCTCAACTTGAATCTATGGAAAGGAAACAGACAATATATCCCAGGACTGCCATCTGTACTACTAATGGACAGAGGCAACTACTTAGTGCTTAATCCTATGCATGCATCCCCTCATGTATGTTCTCATTTATTCTCTCTAGGGATAATATAAAATTATCGACTATGCGATTGGTAAGGCCAGCCTAACACCAAACTGGGTAGGTTAAATCAAGCACCAATGGGAAACTGTCTGGCTTAAAATGTCCCACAGGGGCAGCTAGCTTAGTATTTACCAATGAACCTAGGAAAGGAAATCATGGTACAGCAGTCAGTGGGATTTTCCCATTTCCCAGCTGTGTGGAGTATAAAATTAGCAGGGTGGGTAGGGGCACAGACCAGCATGTGGGTGAGCTGTATGGAGGCTTGGAGGTGCAGGAGACACTGGTCCCTGCAAAAATGTGTTTTGGATATTTCTCCTTTGTTTTTGATATTTTGCATTTTCAGTGTTTAGAACTTAACATTGTGGGTGTTGACATTCTGGCCATTCAATAATCTGTAATATACCCATGAAATCTAGGATGGGGTAAGGAAGCAAGAGTATTTTGGGGGGAAGATGCTCATTTTTCTTTTATTTCTTTTTTTTTTCAAGAAGGATTGAGGGGAAAGTAGCAAGGATATGGTAAAGGCATGAAAGAGGGGAAAATGATAGCAGCACTGCCAGACAAACACAAAAGGTAAAGACCAGCATGGGAGTGCTATTAGAAATAGGGAAACAGAAAGAAGAGACTCAGACAGGTTGATTAGTAGTGCTAGACTACAAACTTGGAAAGGAAACAACACAAGGAAAGGAACAACATAGTAGGGGAGAGGATGAGGTGAGAGCAAACTGACGTGCTGCCGACTATCTCAACCAGCCAAATGTCTGTGACTGCTCACATGGTTGGGCCTAGCCACTGGAGGCCTGCTAATCAGGGATAGGAAGCTGTACAACTCTTGATAGTTTCAGGAAGATGACCTCCAGGCTACCATTGCAAGTGTCCATTTGGTGATCCACCAGTATGGTTAACAGACTATCTACCTTCTGCCAAGTGGCA
This sequence comes from Protopterus annectens, assembly GCF_019279795.1. NCBI lineage: Eukaryota > Metazoa > Chordata > Ceratodontiformes > Protopteridae > Protopterus > Protopterus annectens. The sequence continues at coordinate 1,473,965,131 of NC_056744.1, forward strand.
TTTTATGATCTACTAGTGGTGCCCCCTGACAAAAAGCCTACACCTCTGTCTGGAGACATACCTCCAGATGGCACGATGGAATAATTGAGATTTCCTACCTCCATATAAGCTGCATCACTCAGTAGAAGAACTCACCTGGGACAGCTGTGGAACCAGGAGGTGATAGTAGGGCCTATGGATGGTGTGGTGGCCAAGGCAGAAATTACAGAAATGGTGACCATAAATGGAGAGACACAAAACAAGAATTAACAAATATAATATAAAAATGTCAGCAATAAAGACAGAAAAATGCGAAAGCAATTATCACTCTTTTGAACTACTTTGTTTTGCTGGACAGGCCATGGACGAGTAAAATGCTATTAGTTTTGCAATGAAAAGCAATTTTTTTTATTTTTTATTTTATTTAAGTTGGATGACCGTGGAAGTCCACTGGGCCAAGAAGAGCCCATTTTCAGTGTTGGCCCGGGGAGAAAAGCTCCACAATAATTGCAAGTTACATTTCACATGTTACAAAAGGACATAGTTCATGCAGCTAACTAAACATTTACAGATAAGCTCCATGATATTTTCAATTGGCTTGTTACAGTGTTACAAAAATGAAAAGACATAATTCAATACAGAAATTTCAACATTTACATAAAATGAATATTTTTGTTATAAACTCAATTGTAGGTTTAACATTTCAAAATATATAGCTACTAGCCATTAGTAGGCTAGGAAAATATTATGCATGGAGAGCGGAATAGTATAATTGAGACTGGAGGTATAGTGCAATAGATATTAGAGAGAAAATTAGTTTTTGTTAGGGGAGGGATTGTTTTAGGTGGGATGAAGTAATAATAGAGGTAGTTAGATAAGTCAGTGCAAGGTAGAATGAGGGGGGAGAGGGGTTTAATTTGGAGCGTGGCAAGAGCATTCCCATTTGGAATAAAGATGAGAGTGTAGCTGAGATTTGAAATTTGTATGGTTAGGTAGGTTGTGTAGGTGTGTGGGGAGAGAGTTCCACTGTTTAGATAAGGAGTGGGAAAGCAGTAGATGGCCAAGAGGTCATGCAGGTTTGTGGACCTGAAGGAGAGTTTGGTTTTTGGATCTGAGTGAGGGGTTGGGAATGTTAAGTTTTAAGGAAGTAGCGAGAGCTGGGTAGTTGGCAGGTTTAAAGATGAGCTTGTGGGCAATGATGAGTTGTAGGTAACTGAGGTAGTTGGGTAGTTCAAGTCAGTTGATGGTGAGGAGGGAGTGGTAGTGGTGGGATGGGTTTTTTGAATTGGTTGCAAATTTGGAGATCTTGTGGTAGCAGGATTTAAGTTTGGACTGAAGGCCAAGATGGAGATTGGTGAAAAGAGGGACACCATACATAAGGGAGGGGATTAGGAAGGTGGATGTAAGAGTCTAACGGGGTAGAGGGACTTAGGAAGTGGTTGTGCCTGTAGAGGAGACCTAACGTTTGGTGGGTTTTCTTGAGTGCGGAATGGATGTGGGTGTCAGATTTTAGTTCTTCATCAATAATGATGTCAAAAAGCTTGGTGTTGGGAACTATTTCAAGGAGGGTTTTGTTTTGGCTCTGTATGGTAAATGTAGATTTGTCAATGGAGCTTTTGGTAGGGGAGAAAAACATTAGTTTGGTGTTATTTGCATTTAGTGCTAGATGGTTAAACTGCATCCAGGTTTCTGTTTTGGAGAAGGCTAGTTAGGTTTTCGCTAGGAGCTCGGAGGGGGAGAAGGCTGAGTAAATGATTGTTGAGTCATATGCATATTGGATGATAGATGAGTCTAGGATGGACTGGTGAAAGTTGTTAATGAATAGGTTGAAGAGAAAAGGGCCATGAACTGAACCTTGGGGGACACCTATGAGTGTGGGAAGGAAGGAGAAGGTTGAAGTTTTCCATTGGACAGCTTGTTGGTGGTTGGACAAGTAGCTGAAAACCAGGCAATGGTGGTGGGAGAGAGGTATAGGGTGGACAGTTGGGATATAAGTAGGGTGTGTGAGATGGTGTCAAAGGCCTTTGACAGATCTAGGAATAGTGTGGATACAAACTTGCTTGAGTCATGTTTGAGGTTTATGGTTTCAAGAAAGGAAAGAAGGGCAGTCATGGTGCTGTGGCCAGGGCAGAAACCGTGTTGAGTAGGGGAGAGGAAATTGTTTAGTGTTAGGTGTGCCATGAGTTGTGCTTGTATTGTTTTCTCTAGTATTTTAGAAAGAGGGGAAAGGATGGCAATAGGCCTGAAGTTGGTGGTATCAGTATTTTTGCCACCTTTGTGGAGGGGGATAATGTAAGCATGGCACCAGATAGAAGGGACGTATGATTCTTGTATGGATCTATTTATAAGACTAGAGATGGGATAGGCAATGCTGTCTGCGATTGTTTGAGGAAGGTGGGTGGAAGGTTGTCGGGTGCACTGCGACGGGGTTTGAGTTTGAGGAGAAGTCTTTTTATAGTGCTTGTGGGGATGGGCTTGAGACAGAAGGATGTGGAGGAAGGTTGATGAGTGGTTGAGGAGGGGGTGGGAAGGAGGCTGATAGTTTAAATATGCAGTCTATGAAGAATGAGTTGAACTGGCTGGCCGTTTCAAGGGTGGAGAGGTTAGGGTCTGGGCAGGGGTTTTCTTTGTTGCCAGGATGCAGCATGGATGAGATGGAGTCACAGAATTTTTGGGGATTTGTTGAGTGCAAGAACTGGAATTTGGTGTAGTGGGCTTTACGGTCTTTAATTATTAGTTTTTTTGCTGAGTTTCATAGTTGCTTATACTCTAGAAGGGTGTTAGGGTTTTTATGTTTTTGATATTGTTTCCATTGTTTGTCCCTTTGGTGCAAGGCTAGTTTAGTATATTTTGATAACCATGGGCAGGGATTAGTTTTGGTGCGTTTGGTGCATGGGGGGCTTGCTCATTGAGAAGGGTTAGGAATGAGTGATTAAAGAAGGAAATGGCATCATCTAGAGGAAGGGATTTTAGAGGGGACCAGTCAGTATGCTTTAAGTATTCAGAGAAACTTAGAGGACTGAAAGAGGAGAGGTTATGGGTTTGGATGTAGTGGCGTTGTTTATGCAATGGAGATGGGACAGAGATGGCGAAAGTTGGTAGGTGATCACTAAGAGGATCAGGTAATGTTCCAGCTTTGGTGATGAGGTTTGGGTGAGTTGTTAGGATCCAGTCATTGATGGTACCAGAGGTACCATCTGTATTTGGTCTGGTTGGAGATTGTATTAGTTGGGAGAAGTCGTACAGGTTGATTGTGTGGGATGGGGCTTCAGAGTTATTAGTATTCCAGTTGATGTTGGTATCATATAGTATATAGGTTTTCATTTTTTATATTGGAGGAGAACCAGGACAGGATATTTTCAAGAGTTTTGATATTATCACCAGGGGGAATATAGAGGGCAGCGATACATATGGACTTGGTGTTTTTTTTTATTTTTAGTAAACCTATTATAATTTCAGCATTGCCAAAGGTTAGTATTTTATTGGAGTAGGGAGTTATAGTATGGGAGGTGGGGTAGATTATTGCTACTCCACCTACTTTTTTGTGGGCTCTGTCATTGTGAATGATTTGGAAACCTGGTGGTAGGATTTTGATATCTTTTATATAGGTTTTAAGCCAGGTTTCAGAAACAGCGGTAATGTAGGGGTGGTTATGGCAGAGCCAGGCATGGAGGTTACGGATTTTGTTTTTTAGGCTTTGTACATTGTGTTGTAAGGCGAATGGACTTTATGTTTGTGGGTTGAGTGGAGGTTTGGTGAGATTGATCTTAGGGATGGGACCAGGATGGGGGTGGATGTTGCTGGCTAGTGAGAGAGAGATGTGGTGAAGTAGAAAAGTGAGACAGTGCATTGGGCAAGGGTAGCTTGGGTTGTGTGAGAGTAGTGATTTTCTGGTACCACATTTGAGAGGGGAATACAGAGGGAGTTGGGTTGGGAGCAGTTTTGGTTTGAAAAAATAGATTGGGTTAGAGGTAAACAGTTCTTGTGGGATGGATGAGTAGGATGGGAAGTGAGGTTGATGGTAAAATGTAGTAGAGTGTGTGTGAGAGTTATGACAAAGATTGGAAATAAGTGTGAGATAGGTACGAAAAGAGAGAGAGATTAGTAGCACAAATGAGGTTAAAGGGAGAGATTTTATGTAGAGCATTGCAGGAGGGGTGGATGTTTGGGGTGATGTAGATCTACAGGTGGGTGGGGTTTGGCTTAGGTGTATTGTGATTGGAGAAGTGTTGGGTGGGGAGGAGTCAGGGGATGTATAAAAGTACAGGTAGTGAGGGTGGGTAGAATTTGGGGGCAGGGTAGGGGAGCAAAGTGAGCCCAAAGGGTGAACGGAGTGGGTTACACCTTCCGAGAGGAGCAGCAATCACCAAACAGAAAACAGTCAGTGAGAAGGTTAGCAACTAGAGAAATAGGGCAGTAAACCGGTTAGACAAAAGGGCACTACAACAGTAAGTGTGCCAAAAGGGCCCTGATTAAATGCCACTAAATTGTCAGCCTGTGTGTGTATGGCATGTGAACAGTGCATGAACTAAAAAGAGTGATCACAGGGGTCATGGAAGCTAGACTGAACAAACTCAAAAAACAGAACTATTGAGCCTAAAGGAGCTGCCATCAGGTGGGAGACGTGACTTACCAGATAATGCCCTGAATAGCACAATGGTGACTATACCATGGAAACATAGCCTCAGAAATGAAAATTTCATAAACATGGGCCACAGACAACTGATGGCTGTAATGTACCATTAAATAAGACAGTAATCAGTAAATATCAACTTGCAGCCTCTCCAAAGCATGCCCTTAGTATACTGGCTGGAAATGGCACTGGCAGTGGTATACTGGCTGGGAATGGCACTGGCAGTGGAAGAAAAATGTTGATGAGTCAAACTAGGAAGCTGAGAGTATCAATGGCATGGGTAAGGCTGTGGACATAACAATGTAGAAAGGAAAAATTCAGGTGTGCCACCTGAATTTTACCTGTAAGATGCATGCGCGTAAGTCTCTCCACAGCAAGTACAAGTATGTCTCTGTCATTGTCCATGTTGGTGTAAATTACTTGAAATGTACCTCCCTGGACTATATGAAGAGAGACATGATTGCGCTCTCAGAGTATGTGTCCCAGGCAGGTATGTCCTTAGCCCTAAGCAGCATCCTACCTTCAACAAGAATGATACCACAATACCAACAAAAAGTAATTGACTTTAACAATTGGCTTAGTTTCTGGTGTCATTTCAAGGGGATCCAGTACCTGTCTACCTGGGATGACATGGTTGACAGGCCTCTTTGCTTTGCCAGAGATGGCCTCCACCTGTTACCCCTGGGATTCCAAATCCTGGCCAAGGCTCTTGCCTCCCCCATTGCGCCTTTTTTATGCAATGTCCCAAAGACAAATCTTCCAAAATAAAAGATCTATCAAAAAGCAAATTGAAGGTCATGCTGCTTAAAGCTAGGAGCCTTAACCTGAAAATACAGTCAATGGAGGCTTTTCTTGCATTGGAAGATCCTGTCTGTGTGGTAATGGAAACTTGGTTCAGGGCTATATCTCATTCCACACATTCTGACCCAAAAATCAGGTCAGGAAGACTAAGTGTGGTGGAGTTTCTGTCTTCATTAAGGACAGGCACACCTCCAGACCCGTCTGCCAGCATGATGCACTGGAATTATCCAGATGCAACTGACAGTTGGCATGACACCCATCCAAGTTATAGCCACCTATAGACTTACCGATATGACTCAGGACACCCACTCCTCCTACCTTGACCTACTTGACTCCATCAAGGTACCCCGTGACACCCTGATTCTTGGTGACTTCAACTACCCCACCATAGACTGGGTGAACTATTCCTGCACTAATGCACTCACCCAATGATTCCTTGACTTCATCAATTATAACGCACTAGACCAGCTCATCTAACATTCTGGAATTTGGTTCTGACCAACATGGGTGACCTCTACACCAATCCCATAGTATATTCTTCCCCGGTGAGATCAAATCATTGGTCTGTCTGATTTAAAGTTTCTATCCTACCCAACAACCCCCACCCCCAGCTGTAAGCAGGCTAAAAAAACTTCTCAAAAGCTGATTACAACCTCCTAAGGGAGGGTATCAGTAACATCACACCACTGCCCCCTCAGAGCATGCAGACAACTATGCTAAACAGTACACCAGTGCAGTATACAAGCATCTGTACAACTGCATGGACTCAGCCATACCCAACAGATCTAAATCTGTTCCTCAAGGAAACACAAACATGTCTGGTGGACATGCTGTATCAACAGGCTTTACAACAAAAGGAAGAAACTGTTGTCCAAGGGCAAAAAAGGAACAAATTCCAAAACTTTCTTCTTAGCCTAAACAAGCAAATTAGATTGCTAGTGAAAACCTCCAAAGCCAGTTATGAATCAAAACTACCCTCTGAAACAAAGGGAAACCACAAAGACTTCTTCAGTTTCATTAGGAACCTCCATGGCAAAGCCCATGTTTGTTCCGAATTAGTACTTAACGGTATCACTTACACTGATCCTGTTGACTTAGCCAACCTGTTAGCAGATAGGTTCAGCACAAACTTCACCCCCCCTGCCCCCAAAGGCCCATTCAGCATCCCCGATACTTGCCCCACACCTCACATCTCCATAGATCAAGTGTTAATGAACCTATCCAAGGCAAATAATACAGCTTCCATGGGACTTGATAGTATCCCAGGCTGTATTCTATGCCATCTCCAGTAAGAACTAGCTTCATCGTTGAGCACCCTATTCAACCACAGCCTAAGTACAGGCTTCATTCCAGCAGAGTGGAGAACTACCATTGTCATCCATTTGCACAAAGGTGGTGCCACTACTGACCCTGGAAACTATCGCCCCATTAGCTTGACAAGTCTGATCTGTAAAGCCATGGAGCATATTATTATGGATCTCATAGACAAGGGCATAGGCAATGTACAAGCACTTGACCCCACCCAGTTCGGATTCGTCAAGGGAAGATCTTACCTGTTGAACCTGGTTGACTTCTTTGAGACTGTTACCAAGGCCCTGGATGAGGAAAATCAGTACATACAGCTTACTTTAGCTCAGTGAAGGCCTTTGACACAATGCCCCACTTGGACATCATCAAAAAGCTAATACAACTTGGTATAACTCCCTATCTCATCAGGTGGGTGGCCAACTGTCTCACCAATAGGACCCACAAGGTCAAAATAGGCATCTCCATCTCAAACAGCAGACCTGTCACCAGTGGTGTTCCCTGGGATCTGTCCTGGGACCCCTACTGTTTGGCATCTACTTCTCAGAGGTCCAGGCAAAGACAAAAGGCTTGTGGCTGGCCAGGGTTGTGGAAGACTGTAAATTGGGTGCTGCCATTGACTTCCCAAATGATGTTAACATATTGCAAGAGGATCTCAAAGCAGCACATGACTGGTGCCAAAGTCATGGCCTCAAGTTAAATGCAAAAAAATGTATTATCATACCATTCAGCAAAAACATGGCCCTACTGATCACCACATCAATGGCAACCCCCTATGTACACAACCTGTGGTGAGAGACCTGGGTACTCAGGTTGACAACAATCTCACATTCGACAGTCATGTAGCAACAGTGGTCAGAATAGCCTTTTACTTGGTTCATTACCTCTCTGTACTCCTTCCTCATTAGGCCAATAATTGAGTATAACTCCCCATTTGGTATGTACCTCTCAAAACATCTGCACCAACTGGAAAGGCCACAGAAATACCTCATAAAGAGAATCCATGGTCTCCTGTCCTATGCGGACAGGCTCAAATCACTATTACTCTACTTGGTATCATACAGATTGCTCAGAGGTGATCTGTGTCTCGCCTACAAGGCAGTATTGCACCGTGCCCTACTAGAGATGCTCCATATCCATAAGTTTAGGCCCTCGCTCATTACCCACTCGAATGGCCTAAATCTAATATGCAACATCAACAAAACCTGCTGGAGAGACAGGTTTGCTTCCCAGAGGCTGCCCTATCTCTGGAATAGACTTCCCATACATGTCAAACAGAGTACCTTGCTGACCCTCTTCAAGCACAACCTTGATGAATAGATGTGAAACCACAAATTTGTCCAGGGGTTCCACCTATGTCACTTATTGACAGGGGAAACAGGTGCTGAGTGAGTGTTTTTGGGGATAAACTCTTAGCTAGGCTTGTAAGGGCCCCAGGGCCATTAACCTAGTAACCTTCTATGATCCTATGATCCAATGTGGTGTAGAGTATAATATCTTGTGATGCATAATGACATATATATCACATGATCAAGCAGAGAACACTGACAGGACACAACACCAGCCACTAGGAACACCGACAGAGAACTAACAGTAAGTAACCCACTGGTCAACCCAACAAGCACACTACAACAGCAGCAAAGAAAACACACCCAAGTGGCAAGTCCCCCCAACTAAATATACCAACTCCAAGGTCGCACTACCATAGAGGTAAAGGGCCAAGTTTGACATGTTGGCCAAGCACTTCCTTACCATTAGTTCTCCATCGCTGTTCTGAGCAGATGGTGTTATGTTCTGTCGATGTTCTTGGCTCGATCATGTGAAAGTCGAGTAAGTGGCATTTCGGTAATATGAAGGGGACCCATATATATATATATATATATATATATATATATATATATATATATATATATATATATATTTATGCACTCCTGTCTCTGTCTTGCTAGACACCAACAGCAAATAAACTAATTAGTCATAACATCACCAGATGCTAAAAGAAAAAAAAAAAAAAACAGAAAAGATGGGTCAAGATGTCCATTACAAAAATGTTCTGTATATGGCTAAACACTTATGCCTAAATAATCACAAGTAACCTCCTGTCATTACTACTTACAATAAAACTATGCTCAGTTTTTTTAACCTCCTCTTCCTATTGACTACAAAGGTCACTGTGGCACCTATTCAGATCACTGCATCTATGCTTGTGGAGTACATCACCATGAAGATGCCTCGGCTGATAATCAACCGGTACAAATAACTTGGTATGGGTTAGGCTGTTCTCAGATGTTGGAATTGTCAGAACTTCCTGGATGGTAAACTGTTGTATTGTAAATGATACTCTGTGTTTTGCACAGCAATTGGTAGTTAATGGAATAGAAATCCTTATTGTTGAGGTACAGTTGCCTATGTAGGCCAGGTGGGTTCTTCATAGTGATGTGCGTGCAGTCTTTAGGCTCTTGAACCTCTGAAAAATGGAACATTTTGTAAAATGCCTGCATAGTGATGTGTCTGTACTCTGTAGTCCTTGGGAAACACATATGATCCTCCACATGCTACAGAATTATATCAAGAAACTGTAGTATTTGTGAAGCAAATGCCTGATTTACATCCACTGTGTCCCTTGATAGTTGCTGGAAGGTACCTGTAATGAGAACAGTCATAGTTACACATACATTAGTGTCCATGTTTCCAATGAAAATCCATGTGAGGATGGCACACGTCTTACCATTTCTTATATGCTGCCTTAGTCCATATGGTAATAGTTGACTATGTCCTGTCAAAAATGTGATGGTATCTAAGGTGTGATTGGATCTTTCTAGAGGCAGAGGACAACAGTGAGTCCTGTTCTGGATATTGGCTGTGAGAATGGCCTCTAACAAATGCTGTGTAGCTATGACAGCTGCAAGGCCTAACATCATAGCAAAGCCTCTCTCAACTCAATGTATAAACGCCCAGGCAGCCATTATGTTTCTAAATCTCTCTACCTTATTGTTTATCCTCATTTTCATTTGCAAACAGGCTTAGTAGAATAATGTTGCTCATTTCCATGACATTATGCAGTAGTTAGCATATGATACAGATGCTGCCTGCTTGTGTGACAGCGTTAACAATTTCTCTGAGTCACCTCCACCCTGCGCAGTGCCAATCTTCTCACAATTATGCCTAATGCATTGCACTAGTTGTTTCTGAATCATGGTATATATTTTGCCATTGTATTTGTTAAAAATTCAATGTTACTAAAGTCCAGACTATGGTTTTCTTTAGGAATTCATAAAATCAGAATTTGATTAGGCAGGATTTTTTGACAGTATAACTGTCCCTAGAATGTATTTTGCTGTTGCATTCATTCATAAAAATTGCTACTAAAGTCCAGCCTTTAGGCACTAACACAATTAAAATTTGATTAGCTGAGAAATTTTTCCTATATCACCAAGGTAATGTAGCTATATCTATTTTTATAAAGGAGGAAATTCACAAAGGTACAACATCATGGTAACCTTTTTGTATTTAGCAATGGCTCTAACACATTGCTGCACAGTACTCTAGTATGATGACATGCAGCACCATGTAGAGCTACTCCATGACCATGCTGAATGCTAATGAGTTAGTCCGATGGAAAGGCAAATGCTAGTTTGCCATGTGATCTCTCCCCTGGGACAGCTTCCAAGAAGGCATCTACACACAAAGTGATTCAAGAAATTGTGCAGACATGTAGTTCAACATGGCTAGCTTCACCACATCATGTTCAGCCTTTGAACTCAAAAGTAGTGCAGGGAACGTGGGGTGGAACACTAGACACCAGAGATTACTGTAAACTTAAGTGCCATAATGGAATCAACAACAGTATGGGAACTGGTGGGAGAGACTTTAGTCACCAGGAATAACTCTCGACTTAAGTTCCATAATTGTACAGACAGCAGTATGTGGATCAATCAAAGGTGGGAGAAAACACTAGGCACCAGGGATCACTCTAAACTTAAGCACCATAATGACACTGACAGCACTACAGAGATTGGAGGTGGGAGGAACCGCTAGATGGGGGAGGGCAGAACAAGTCAGAGACAGATATGGGGACTGTGGTGCGTGTGTGTGTGTGTGTGTGTGTGTGTGTGTGTGTGTGTGTGTGTGTGTGTGTGCGTGTGCATGTGCGTGCATGCGTGTGCCTGTGTGTGTGTGTGTGTGTGTGTGTGTGTGTGTGTGTGTGTGTGTGTGTGTGTGTGTGTATATGTGCACATGTGTGCTTTGTGTGTGGGACAATGACTGGGGGGATGCCAATGCTTACACGAGCAGCAAACTACTGGAACTTACAGGTTATTGTGGTAATAACTGTAATTCAGAGACTTGCAAATTAGCTGATAATGATGTCTTTCCTCATCATGGCTAACATGACTCTGGATAACAAAATACTGTGTGATGGGAGCAGAGCCTTTTTAGTTTAAGCCATAGAGATCATGCTAGGTCCTTTTAAGAATTCCTAAAAAAGTCTTAGTATTATTATTAGATTCACTAGAAAATTGATGAAATGGGAAATTCCGTATTTTTCTAAATCTAGATCAGCAAAGTCAGTTGTTTTCAAATATATCTCTTATGCTCAGGATTTATTTAGGAATATTTCTATTATGTCTAAACAGTTTTAAAAGGGATTAAAACATTGATGTGATAGACCTGAGTGCCAGTGTCTTATATAACAATTGTATTTAAAAGGATCTCTTCTAGTAAATATGCTAATTCTAATTCTACCAATAGTAATTAAAGCTGAAAGATGAAACTCTATGGGTCTTATTTTAATTATTGTCTTTATATTTTCCATTATAGCCATTGGTGATATAGAACCAGCTTGATTATTTAGGATAATGTTATCATCACCTATGTACTTTTGGATGATAAAGTGAGAGGTGGAAATATGTTTAGTATTACTGCGATGATATGGGCAAATGTCAGCATAGCTAGCTGGAGTTTTGTAAAGAATGATATGTCATTTGAATATCAAACTGATTTATAAAAGATGCTTGTGTTCCAAATGTATTAGATCTGTATATTATTTGTATATCAAACTGATTTTGTACAGATGCTTGTGCTGAAAATGTATTTGTGAGCTTTGCTTATTTGAAATCTATCAACAGTGCACCCTGCTGAAATGAAGAGAAATGTACATGTATTATTGTATCTGAATTAAATGCATATGTTTTAATAGTGGATACTGGCACAGCAGACATTAACTTTGAGAAAAATAAGGGAAATGTAAATAAGCTGTTAAATCATTAAAAGGCACTCCACAGTGTTGAGTAGGACCGGAGATGCTGGGGCTGGGGAAGAGCCTTTGTCCATTAGCTCAGTGAAGAGAGGGGAAGCCACAGGTGCTGCCATAAACATTTGGATGTGTATTGTGGCCATCTATGCTAACTTCCTGTCTTACCTTCAAAGGGGAATACTGTGAGAACCTACAGTCAGGTGACCAGATGAGGTCATTCTACCAGCACTATTGGAAATTATATTTTAGATATTACAAAGAAAAATCTTGGAGTACTGAGTATTCTGTTTGGGAAGGCTGACTAGAAAAACTCTCACTCACAGCATCTTGCCTTGTGGTAGTAAGTCATTTAACTAGGGAACAGTAATACTTTTAGATTCAAGTCAGGGATATAGTGAAGCTTAGTTTAGATATTGTTTTTCTTTATTTGTTTGAGTTTGTCCATTAAAGTTCTTTTCAATATTTCCTGTGATCTGAATTCTATGGTTTGCTGTGAATATATATTCAATATTCACATGTACTTTTATTATTTGCTATTAAATATATTTAAAGCTTTTATTGTGGCTGGTCCTTGTAGAAAGTATCTGACCTTGGGGAGTATTTATATTTATTTGATGACACTGTGTGGGCCACTCCAGAAGGCCTAGCCATCTTGGGGGTCTACTGCACATGATCGAAATTTCATATGACTGAAATTCATTTGACTGCGACCAAAACATCAAAAGTTCTAAACACTGAAAACTCATTTGTCTGAAACTCATAACACTGACACATTAAAGTAAAAGGTATATGCCCTTTTCCCCACTGTAGTGCAGTCCTGGAGTTAGCACGTATAGTTAGGGGGGAGTGTGGGGGGTGTAGCAACAAGGACCTCCAAAGCTGAAACAAACACCAGTCACAACCAAAGTGACACAAAGCTCACAACACCAGTGTGCCGCCCAACAACAGCCCCTAAGGCAAAACAATGCACCCAACACTTTAGTCATAGGTGACTCTATAGTCAGGCATACTGATGTCCCACTCACCAGGCTGAACAAGGAGAAAATTACAGTCAGCTGCCTGTCTGGTGCCAGGATCCGCCACATAATGCATGCACTCAAGTCACTCCACAACAAGTACAAATACAACTCTGTCATTGTCCATGTTGGAGTGAATGACTTGAGACGTACCTCCCTGGACTACATGAAAAGAGACGTGGAAGAGCTCTTAGATCATGTGGCCCAGGCAGGTATGATCCTAGCCCTGAGTAGCATCCTGCCTTTGCCCAGAATGATACCACAGTATAAGGACAAAATGACTGACTTCAACAATTGGCTAAGCTTTTGGTGTCATTCAAAGAGGATCCACTATGTGTCTGCCTGGGAAGACATGATTGACAAACCACAATACTTTGCCAGAGATGGTCTGCACCTGTCACCCCTGGGATTCAGGTTACTGGCTAAAGCTCTTGCCACCCCTATAATGCCTTTTTTAGGCAGGGTTCAATGGAAAAAAACACCACCGTCACAGATACAAGCATGCAAAATCTGAAGGTAATGCTACTCAATGCTAGAAGTCTAAACCTCAACATGCACTCTCTCGAGGCACTCCTAAAAATGGAGAACATAGATATCTGTGCAGTAACTGAGACCTGGTTCAAGGCTCCAGAGAGCATCCCTGCAATACCAGGCTACTACTCTTACCACACTTTTCGGCCACCAAACCAAGACCGAAACACTAAAGGTGGAGGAGTGTCCATATTCACCAAGGATATTCATACATCCAGGCTAGTTGCCCAACGCAATGCATCTGAAATTCTCTAGGTGCAACTAACACTAGGTAAGACTGCAATCCAAATTGTAGCTTGCTACAGATCCCCCAACATGTCCCAAGATTCTCACTACACCTTTCTAAACAAACTGGAAAATATTAAGATACAACCAAACACCCTAATACTGGGTGATTTCAACTACCTTGCCATTAAATGGGAAAACTACTCGGGTACCAGCACCTTTTCCCAATGGTTCTTGGAATACATAAATTCCAATGCCCTGGATCAACTAATCCATTGTCCCAGCAGGGGCTTCAATATCCTAGACTTGGTCATTATCAACATGGGAGATAGATGCTCCACACCAGTCATCACCCCTCATTGGTTAGGTCCGACCATAAGCAAATCACCCTTGACATCCACATCCTACCCCCACTCCCCAGTAAGAAAACCTCCGTAAAAAACTTCTCCAAAGCCAACTTCATGCTACTCAAGTCAGAAGTGACAAACTTCATGACACCCATGCAGACTGTATCTGAAAGTTTGACTGCTGAACCCTACAATAAGGCCCTGTACGAGCACATCCCCTCATGCATGAATTGTGCCATCCCAAATAGAAACAAGATGCTCTCCTCCAAAAAAAGGAAGTCAATCTGGTGGTCCTCTGCCATAAACAAACTATACAACAGAAGGAAGAAACTGTTGCGGAAAAGAGGAAAATCCCAGGATGCAAAAAACTCCCTTACCAGCCTCAGTAAGAAGCTGAGATCCCTCATAAAATCCTCAAAAGCTAGTTATGAAAATAAAATTGCCAAAGATTCCAAAGACAACCACAAGGCATTCTATAATTATGTCATGAATCTAAATGGCAATGCTCAGATCTGCTCTGAGCTACAACAGAATGGCATTAAATATACTGATCCCAAGGATATTGCCAATATCCTGGCAGATCGATTTATTGCCAACTTCACTCCCCTCTTACCCACTAAAGGGCCCATTTCAATACCAAAAGATTGCCAAATTCCAGTGATCACGGCCACACAGGTAGAAACCGCACTATCCAAAGCTAAGAATACAGCATCCATGGGACCAGATGACATCCCGGGCTGTGCACTACATGAACTACAAAATGAACTGGCACTTCACCTAAGTGTCATGTTTAATCATAGCCTCACCTCAGGCTTCATGCACACTGAGTGGTGCACAGCTGCAGTTATCCCACTCCACAAGAGGGGATCCACCTTGGATCCCAGGAACTACCATCCCATCAGTCTGATGAGCCTGATCTGCAAGGGCATGGAGCTTATAAACAAAGACATTGGCAACCTTCAAACACTGGACCCCACCCAGTTTGGGTTCGTGAAGGGCCAATCTTGTCTCCTGAGCCTGATTGACTTCTTCAAATCAGTCTCCAGAGTGGCTTCTTCAAATCAGTCTCCAGAGCTGTGGACGAGGGTAAAGCGGTCCACACAGCCTATCTGGACCTAGCCAAGGCCTTCAACACCATCCTCCACTCTGGAATCATATATAAACTTACTAAGCTGGGCATAAATCCCTACATCACTCATTGGGTTGCCAACTGGCTTACTGACAGAACCCAAACTGTAAAAGTAGCCAACTCCAAATCCAGCTCCAGACAGGTGACAAGTGGAGTACTTCAGGGTTCAGTCCTGGGACCGCTCTTGTTTGGCATCTACTTCTCTGAAGTACAGGCCAACACTAAGGGACTCTGGCTAACAAAGTTCGCAGATGACTGCAACCTGGGATCCACTATTGAATCCCCAAATGATGTGGATATTCTACAAAAGGGCCTTACAGAAACAGATGCTTGGTGCCAGAGCCATGGGCTCAAGCTTAATGCCAAGAAATGTATAATTATCCCTTTTGGGAAAAAAACATGTACCCATGAATTACCACATAGGTGGCAGTACACTAACCACCGAAAGTGTGATGAGAGATATAGGGACACAGGTGGACAATGGTCTCACCTTCAATAAACACATCGCCACAACAGTCTTGAAATCCTTCTATATGGCACACCTCATCACTAAGGGCTTTTCATCTAGAAAAAAGGAGGTCATTGTCCCACTGTACACATCCCTCATTAGACCCATTATAGAGTATAGCACCCCGTTTGGTATGTACCTGACAAGACATCTGCAACAGCTGGAAAGGCCGCAGAAATACATCACTAAAAGAATCACAGGCCTAACGCAGATGCCGTCTGCTGACCATCTAAAAAAACTCCAGCTATACTCTGTGGCATATTGTCCACTCAGAGGCAATCTCTGCTTAACATATAAAGCCATGTCAAACCCTGAGCTATTGGACATGCTCCACTTAAAGAAATCCCAATCCCTCAGAGCCACACACTCCAGGGATCTAAACCTTGTCATCACAATGAACAAAACTAGCTGGAGGGATAGGTTCCTGACCCAGAGACTCCCTATACTCTGGAATAGACTGCCCATACATGTCAAGCAGAGTGCCTCCTTGGCCCTCTTCAAAAGGAACCTTGATGATTGGATGGAAGATAGGAAATTCACCCTGGGGATCATGTCAGTCGCCCTGCAAGACAGGGGTCCAGGGAAGTAAATATTGTGGGAAGAAATATCCAGGGAATTGTTATGTCTAGGCTTGTATAGTCCCTAGGGCCGATAGCCTAGTACCAACCTATGAACCTATGAGCCTATGAACATACATTTTAAAACATACAGATGAATACTTATAACTGCAATGAATAACTCTTTGCAGAAGACAATACTAAACTCCACACCCCCCAAGGTGGGGGGCTGTGCCCCCTACACCCCCAACTATATATACTAACTCCTGGATCGCACTACAGTCGGGAAAAGGGCATATACTTTTTACTTTAATGTGTCAGTGTTATGAGTTTCAGTCAAATGAGTTTTCAGTGTTTTGAACTTTAGATGTTCTGGTCTCAGTCATATGAAATTTTGATCATGTGTAGTAGACCCCATCTTGGTGAACAACTACCATTTGTATTAGTATTAAAGGACAACAATGGGATTCTGTTATTAAATGCTTAACTTTTATGTCCTTTTTCTCCCTGTTTACTGTCCCTGCTATGAATAAACAACAATGCAGCATTTAAAATATTTTAAATTATCTGTTTCTCTCCACTAGAACAGTACCTTACTATACTGTGTTGGATTCACTTTCAAAAAAACCTTTGTCCTGCCCTGGAAAAGTCTCCAAATCACTGATATCATCAAGGCCACTGGATACAGGTACTTTTCTGGCCATTTCCCTCCCCAAACTGACATCACCACTACCATCCTAAAAAAACACCCATGCTGTGATGTCACAGCTCCCTGGTCCTTCCCCTAGCCATACAAAAAGTAAAGACTAGAACAAGGAAACAGTACCCGAGTCAAGTCTCCTGCTGCGAGCTGTCGATCACAGCAGGTAACAGCTCAAATTACCCTTAGCACTTTGACAGCTAGGGAAGTTAGGTGTGAAGGGGGGTGGGAGATGAGTCAAAGTAGTACAAATTCAGGCTTCACAAAAGACTACAGTTTAACAATGCTAAAAAGAAGCAGCAGTAAAAAGCACTTTGTTTGTTCTGTGGCATTTGCACTGTTTGTGTTTTAGGTAGTCATTGAATGGCATGAAATGCTGCTTAAAACAAACTGACTGAAAGACAGCAGTGTATGCATGTAAAGTCAGTGCAGTGACAGGAGCTTTGGGAAGAAAGAGGCATGCGAGATGTAATTATTTTACAGACAAGCACTGAATTATGGGATATCTAGAGGCAGCCTAAACAATCAGGATTACTTCAGGATGCCAGACCCCATGTGGTCAGCTCAGAAATTACGTTTAAAAATATTTAAAAACCTGTAAATAGTCCTAGATTGGTGTTAAAATGTAGGAAACACCAAACCATGATGAAATAAACATGTTTTTTGTCTGTGGGTGCAGTTCTCCTTTAATATTACACAGTATAATTGGACACCCTTTATTAAGAGCTGTATAATAACTGATTGGTGGTAGTGATAACTACCTTATAGTCTGAGCAAAGTTGGTAGAACAGGTAATCTGTGCCAGCCTTTCCCAGGTATGTGTGTGTGAAAATTAAATCTTAAAGAGTATGTGTTTCAGCTAGCTGGGGCAGGGACATGAAGCAGTGAGTTTACAGAGAGGTTGCTGAAGAACTTGGCTTGGACGCTCGGCTGAGGACCTAACCCTACAGTTGTACCAGTAGGAAGTCTTATTGAGGATATGGAGGGAGACAGGTACAGAGACATCCAGAACCTGGGCTGAGTGTGTTGCCTGTGTGCTATTAAGGGAAACTGTGCTTGATGCAGAGAGGTCTGCATCTGGAAATACTGAGTACATCCATTTGTATTCCAAGTGAACGTCCCTCTCTAGTGTTAGTGGTGACGATTCAGGCTCCTTTCATTACTGGTCCAAAGCGGGGACATCACAGAGGGTACCAGCAACTTTCACAAAATGGGATGTGTTGAATAGCCAATTTCTAATCAAGTGGGCAACATCACAGGTGAATACTAGGCTAACTGCATTGAAAGACCATTTTAAGCCTAGCTAACAATCCAAGTTTAGAATCCAACTTTGTGCTTTGTGTTTATAAGGTGAAGAACTTAACCATTATGCCAAACCCACCCACCTATAATTAAAAAAATATGTGACAGTCTGTTGACTGCTACACACAAAGTCAATAACCAAACAGTGAGATTCAAATCCTCTACCTTGTGTTTGTGAGGTAAATACCTTGACCATTTTGGCAAAACATAACTTAAATCAAGCTTGTCTAATTTCTTTGATAATACCAGCATAGTGGATAGGCTCAAAAATCTTGGGAGGGCAAAATATGTTGTAGGCACTGACTGAGTACTATTCACAGCCTGTATAACATTTTCAAAGAAGCTTAGCATGTTCTGGAGGCAGGACCTACCCTTCAGACAACCAGACTGATTGGGGTCTGGACCTGTCAAATTACTTATGTCTGCAGAAAGTAGTTTGGCTATGGTATGTTCCATGGCTTTGCATATAAGTCTGGTGAGGTTGATTGGCCTATAATTACATGTATCTGTATAGGGGCCATCAGCAGAAATATAGCTAGGTATTGCAGCACACTGTGAAAACATCTGATTTGCACCTTCCACCTCAACTTTATTTTGAGGACCAAAAAATATTCTCCTTTGAAAACTGCAGCAGACTACTTGTTACAAATGTAACAAGTGGCATGCTACCACTAAATACCACACATAAAGTGCTGAAGCCTTTTAGCCCTGACTTCAAATGCAGTGTCAGTATTCATTTCTGAATGCTAGTACTACCACTACCATCTGCCAGTTGCACCCCCCCCACACACACCTTGCACTCAGGGCAACTGCCCAGTCTCTACACCCTAGCTATGACTCTAGTGGAGGAGTTGCACTGGCTGCTCTGCAGGCATCTCAAGTGCAAACCCTGTGGATAAGCTGAGATTGGCCTAAACAAGCTGGAATAATATAAACTTGGCACAGATGAGAATGTAGCCTGGTACGTTACCTAGTCAAATGGCAGTATTGTTTTTTGTCTTTGACAGGGATTGTTAAGACTCGCTTCAGGGAGATTTCAGGGAAAACTGCATTTTCAAGGCTACTGGGGGTGATAATATAAGTAGGTGAGGTAAATTTAGCACTAAATGCATCTGCTAAAATACTGACAATTTCCAAGAGACTGGACTATGTAATATTTTTATAGATGAATTCAGTACATTGTTGGACAGTATTCCCTAATTTTCGGACACAACTCAAGAAAGATTTTGACACCAAAACAAGCTTAATTATCATTAAATGTTCTCTTTTCACTTTTATTTCATTATCATTCACTCTCAAAATGCTGTAACATTTCCAGCTAATATGTACGTTAAAATCATTCTCTATAATCATGAGCACAGTGATATGCATATAAATTAATCCTGTGGACCATGTTCAGGACATCCCCAGGAATTATCACGATTCAAAGACATGAACTTGGAGTGCAGATTCCCATCCCATTTTCCTGAATGGTGCACTTGCACCTGCTGTTCTAAGGTATAATGTGCTCCTGTGAAAAGGATATCTAGTAGTGTTGCATAGTGTGAGTGTGCTACACAGAGAAATGAAGTATGGCAGTTAGCTAGTAATAATTTGTGTGTGTGTGTGTGTGTGTGTGTGTGTGTGTGTGTGTGTGTGTGTGTGTGTGTGTGTGTGTGTGTGTTCTTGTGCGGGCATGTGTGCTTGCATGTTACCAAGTTGCTAAGTGCAGCAATATGGCAAGGCATAATGTTTCTAGCTAAGCTGCTTTAATTTGCCCCACTGTGGTCTGCCATCATACCTTCGACTCATAAGCAATTCACTAATCACCAGGAAGTATGCTGAACTATGGTTCATTACCATATTAAAATAAAGAGTGCATCTGATGCCGTGATAGCTTCCATTAGGGAAAATTTGACAGCATCAATGAGTTTTGAGAGGGACAAATTAATGTGTGATAGCAGGTTTGCCTGCAGAATAGGAAGCAACACTGCCGGTTGGATTTCATGAAATGTAGTCAACATTTTTTCTTTACTTGGGCTACTGTGTTGCCTAACACAGTATGCTGAGCAGTATTTAAGTAGGGGGGGGGGGGAGTGAGGGATGCACCACTGATTAGTATACTGTTGCCATTTCACAGCTCACGCCCATTGGGATCAGGTGGTACTCCAGTGGTTCACAGCTCACCCCATTGGGATCAGGTGGTACTCCAGTGGTTCACGGCTCACCCCATTGGGATCAGGTAGTACTCCAGTGGTTCACAGCTCACCCCATTGGGATCAGGTGGTACTCCAGTGGTTCACAGCTCACCAATTGGGATCAGGTGGTACTCCAGTGGTTCACAGCTCACACCATTGGGATCAGGTGGTACTCCAGTGGTTCACAGCTCATCCATTGGGATCAGGTGGTACTCCAGTTGTTCACAGCTCACCCCATTGGGATCAGGTGGTACTCCAGTGGTTCACAACTCACCCATTGGGATCAGGCGGTACTCCAGTTGTTCACAGCTCATCCCATTGGGATCAGGTGGTACTCCAGTGGTTCACAACTCACCCCATTGGGATCAGGTGGTACTCCAGTGGTTCACAGCTCACCCCATTGGGATCAGGTGGTACTCCAGTGGTTTACAGCTCACCCCATTGGGATTAGGTGGTACTCCAGTGGTTCACAGCTCACCCCATTGGGATCAGGTGGTACTCCAGTTGTTCACAGCTCACCCCATTGGGATCAGGTGGTACTCTAGTGGTTCACAGCTCACCCCATTGGGATCAGGTGGTACTCCAGTTGTTCACAGCTCACCCCATTGGGATCAGGTGGTACTCCAGTGGTGGTGGTGCTTTACATCTCATAATGATCAGAATTTGGTGATTTCCATATTCATTCTTTATGAATCATTACAGAATTGGTACAATGATATACCGTGTACCAGCCCTGCTCCCCTGTAAACCAATGTGTTATTTGTTTCTTGTTGGTCGACATCAGTCATGTCCCAACCTAATCTGTGTAGCACAGAAGCATTGCACCGGACACTAATTGCTTTAGCATTGTCTGAATGGATACAACAGTTTTGAAAGTGACCATCAGGATGGATAAGTTCCTGGTTTCCTTAAAAACATTTGAGATACAATTGTTTAGTAAAACATCTCACAAGGGGCCAGATTTCAAAAGGGCTGCTCTCAGTGTAAGTCTGTCCTGGTTCAGAAAGACTTGCTCTTAGTGTAAGTGACTGACTTCAGTGTACGGCCTGTCTATAAACAGGCTTACAGTGGAGGCCACATTCCAAAAGACCTGCTTTCAATGTAAGTTGTGACTTGACTTTTTCTGTATTTTCTGTATTATAGAGCTAAATTGTTGCTTATATATCTGCTGTCTTAGTGTTCTGCAAATATACAGAGATCAGTATATATATTTTTGGTTTTTATAATTTGCACTCTGATTCCTCACATCTCTGTTGAAACTTTTCCCCACCCCACCCCCTCATTGTGGTTTATGTTGCTTCTGTGTTGTTAATTCAAGGTTCTCTTAATTTGAACTGTTAATAGCAACAGTCTGCATTTAAAGTGGAACAGCCTTACAAGACTTTCTGCAAATATATAGAGCTGAGTATATTTTTCTGTATTTTCTGTATTATGGAGCTAAATTGTTGCTTATATATCTGTTGTCTTAGTGTTCTGCAAATATACAGAGATCAGTATATATTTTTTGGGTTTTATAATTTGCACTCTGATTCCTCACATCTCTGTTGAAACTTATCCCCCCCCCCCATTGTGGTTTCTGTTGCTTCTGTGTTGTTAACTCAAGGTTCCCTTAATCTGAACTGTTAATAGCAACAGTCTGCATTTAAAGTGGAACAGCCTTACAAGACTTTCTGCAAATATATAGAGCTGAGTATATTTTTCTGTATTTTCTGTATTATAGAGCTAAATTGTTGCTTATATATCTGTTGTCTTAGTGTTCTGCAAATATACAGAGATCAGTATATATTTTTGGGTTTTATAATTTGCACTCTGATTCCTCACATCTCTGTTGAAACTTTTCCCCACCCCCCCTCAATGTGGTTTCTGTTGCTTCTGTGTTGTTAACTCAAGGTTCCCTTAATTTGAACTGTTAATAGCAGCAGTCTGCATTTAAAGTGGAACAGCCTTACAAGACTTTCTGCAAATATATAGAGCTGAGTATATTTTTCTGTATTTTCTGTATTATAGAGCTAAATTGTTGCTTATATATCTGTTGTCTTAGTGTTCTGCAAATATACAGAGATCAGTATATATTGTTTGGGTTTTATAATTTGCACTCTGATTCCTCACATCTCTGTTGAAACTCCCCCCCCCCCCCCATTGTGGTTCTGTTGCTTCTGTGTTGTTAACTCAAGGTTCCCTTAATTTGAACTGTTAATAGCAGGAGTCTGCATTTAAAGTGGAACAGCCTTACAAGACTTTCTGCAAATATATAGAGCTGAGTATATTTTTCTGTATTTTCTGTATTATAGAGCTAAATTGTTGCTTATATATCTGTTGTCTTAGTGCTCTGCAAATATACAGATATCAGTATATATTTTTTGGGTTTTATAATTTGCAATCTGATTCCTCACATCTCTGTTGAAACTTTTCCCCAACCCCCCTCATTGTGGTTTATGTTGCTTCTGTGTTGTTAACTCAAGGTTCTCTTAATTTGAACTGTTAATAGCAACAGTCTGCATTTAAAGTGGAACAGCCTTACAAGACTTTCTGCAAATATATAGAGCTGAGTATATTTTTCTGTATTTTCTGTATTATGGAGCTTAATTGTTGCTTATATATCTATTGTCTTAGTGTTCTGCAAATATACAGAGATCAGTATATATTTTTTGGGTTTTATAATTTGCACTCTGATTCCTCACATCTCTGTTGAAACTTACCCCCCCCCCCATTGTGGTTTCTGTTGCTTCTGTGTTGTTAACTCAAGGTTCCCTTAATCTGAGCTGTTAATAGCAACAGTCTGCATTTAAAGTGTAACAGCCTTACAAGACTTTCTGCAAATATATAGAGCTGAGTATATTTTTC
The DNA here is from genome assembly GCF_019279795.1 of Protopterus annectens. Classification (NCBI taxonomy): domain Eukaryota; kingdom Metazoa; phylum Chordata; order Ceratodontiformes; family Protopteridae; genus Protopterus; species Protopterus annectens. The sequence continues at coordinate 1,473,988,439 of NC_056744.1, forward strand.
TGTATTTTCTGTATTATAGAGCTAAATTGTTGCTTATATATTTGTTGTCTTAGTGTTCTGCAAATATACAGAGATCAGTATATATTTTTGGGTTTTATAATTTGCACTCTGATGCCTCACATCTCTGTTGAAAGTTTTCCCCACCCCCCTCAATGTGGTTTCTGTTGCTTCTGTGTTGTTAATTCAAGGTTCCCTTAATTTGAACCGTTAATAGCAGCAGTCTGCATTTAAAGTGGAACAGCCTTACAAGACTTTCTGCAAATATATAGAGCTGAGTATATTTTTCTGTATTTTCTGTATTATAGAGCTAAATTGTTGCTTATATATCTGTTGTTTTAGTGTTCTGCAAATATACAGAGATCAGTATATATTTTTTGGGTTTTATAATTTGCACTCTGATTCCGCACATCTCTGTTGAAACTTTTCCCCACCCCCCCTTATTGTGGTTTCTGTTGCTTCTGTGTTGTTAACTCAAGGTTCCCTTAATTTGAACTGTTAATAGCAGCAGTCTGCATTTAAAGTGGAATAGCCTTACAAGACTTTCTGCAAATATATAGAGCTGAGTATATTTTTCTGTATTTTCTGTATTATAGAGCTAAATTGTTGCTTATATATCTGTTGTCTTAGTGTTCTGCAAATATACAGAGATCAGTATATATTTTTTGGGTTTTATAATTTGCACTCTGATTCCTCACATCTCTGTTGAAACTAAATTTGGTGGCTTTTTCAGTGCCCGCCCCGCTGTAGATTTGGTCTAGGACACTCCCCCAGTCGCATCTCTTTACCGCATTCTACCTAATAAACCCTTTCTGCACTTGCTTTTAGTCCTTTTTAATTTAATTACATTTTTTTAAACTGTGTGTGGACTAATATTGCTACATACTCAAGTGTGCCAGCTTGCACTGCATGTGAATTTTTTTACTACTGTTTTTGCTATTTTTCTGAAAAAAAATTGTAAGCCTGTTTCCTACCTTTCCTGTAATTAGTGTTCCAGATACAGATTTGCTGTATCCAGGACTATTTGTAAGCTTCTGAGCCCCCAAGTCTTTCTGTGTTGGAGGGAAGCCTTCTAGCTTATCAGTGGAAGTGGTAAGCACTAGGTAATCTGTCTACCACATAAGGAGTGGTTCTGGCCCAGAATTTGTAGTTATTGGCCTTTTGGGTGGTCTTCCATCTATCTCAACTTTCTGATTTGAAGGCCTGCATTTGCACTTGTTTCTGTCCTGTAACTCCTGGGCCCATCTCATTTGCTCACTCAAAAAAAAAAAAAAAAAAAAAAAAAAATCAGCTTTTACTGTATTTGTGTTTCTTCCTACTTTATTTTGCTTTTGCGTCATCTTAAAAGTACTCAACTGTATTTATTACTGCTTGGTGTAACTCATTCTAAGCCTTTTAGTTTAAGCACTTGGGCTTCAGACCAGTTGTTTTACATTAGGAAGATTTGTGGTCTGCACTGTGGTGGCAGGACAGGTAGCTTACATCCTTCTAAGTTGGGAACTGTGATTGAGGGCTCAGTGTCTGTTATTCTAAAAGTGTATTAATTCTATTTTAAGCACTTGGGCCTCAGGCCAGTTATTTTACTTTAAAAGGGTTCGTGGTCTGCACTCTTGTGGGAGGAGAGGCTGGACTCTGCCCTTCTAGCTGGGAATTTCTGGTTAAAGGCTTATAGTGCCTGCATATCTAAACTGCTTCTTACTGAAATTGGTACACCTTGTTTGCTGTAGCATAGACTAGATCCAGGCCTGCTGAATCTAGCTTTGTTTGTATAAATGAGCACTAATCCAGGCATTCTTTAAAGTATTCAGTTGTATTTATTACTGCTTGGTAGTAACTTGATTAAAGTGTAGCTATCATTCTAAGTCTTTTAGATTAAGCACTTGAACTTCAGACCAGTTGTTTTACATTAGGAAGATTTGTGGCCTGCACTGTGGTGGCAGGATAGGTAGCTTACATCCTTCTAAGTTTGGAACTGCTGATTGAGGGCTCAGTGTCTGTTATTCTAAAAGTGTATTAATTCTGGTTTAAGCACTTAGGCTTCACGCCAGTTGTTTTACATTAAGAAGGTTTGTGGTCTGCACTCTTGTGGAAGGAGAGGCTGGACTCTGCCCTTCTGAGCTCGGAATTTCTGGTTAAAGGCTTGTAGTGCCTGCATATTTGAACTGTTTCTTACTGAAATTGGTACACCTTGTTTGCTGTAGCATAGACTAGATCCAGGCCTGCTGAATCTAGCTTTATTTGTATGCTGCTTGTTTGTTTGCTTGTTATTTCCCTGAAATGCTATTTCCACCTAAAACGCGGCTTTTCAGCGCTTCTGTGGATCCCTAGTGATATCTGCATTGCTTACTGTACTTATTTCCTTGTTTCAATTGAAAGAAAGTTACTGTTTGTCGTTTTTGCATTTAAGTTACCTGAAACACATTGCATTTAAGTTACCTGGCACTTGCTCACTAAAGCAATTATATAAGTCAGCACTAAAATATTAAAAGCACTACACCCTCACAAACTCCCCTTGAGTACATCGTTCCCCATTGGCCCTTTTATTTTCAATTATAAAGGAATTCCCAATACTATTCTAGCATGTCCAAAGGTCAGTTGTCAATCTCCTCTCTGGTCCAGCTGGTGAATCTGGGAATCTTGAGGCAATGTTACAACTGCCTCATGTACACAGACAACCCTCTCCTCCTCCCAACAAATTCCAACACATGTGAGAGATGCAACCATATAGCCATACTGGAGGCTAAGCTCTCTCAAGTTAGTACTGGTGAAACCAGTCAGGAGGAGAAGGAAACCACACTCACTACAATTCCAGTCTCACATAGACCTACCACGACAGCAAACCAAACACATAAACACACAAAAACATACTCGGAGGCTCTAAATAAAAATCTGCCTAAGCAGCAGGGACCTCCAAAGCAGACACCCAAGCAACCGCTACCCCAAAACAAAACACGTACAACACATAGCTCACAAAGCCAGTGTGCCAAACAGTCACAGCCCTTAAGGCTAAACAACACACCTGATACACTTGTAATAGGTGACTTTATCATCAGGCACACTGACGTCCTGCTCACCAGGCTGAACAAGAAGAAGGTCATGGTGAGCTGCCTGTCGGGCGCTAGGATCCGCCACATAACACAAGCACTCAGGTCACTCCAAGGCAAGTACAAATATGACTCAGTCATTGTCCATGCTGGTGTGAATGACCAGAGACGTACCTCCCTGGCTACATGAAAAGAGACATAGAGGAGCTCTCTGAGCAAGTAGCCCAGGTCGGTATGACCCTGACCTTGAGTAGCATCTTACCCTCACCAAGAATGATGCCACAATATGAAGACAAGATGATCAATTTCAGCAACTGGCTTAAGTATTGGTGTCATTCAAAGGGGATCCAATGCCTGTCAGCCTAGGATGACATGCTCGACAAGTCACGATGCTTCGCTAGGGATGGCTTGCACCTGTCACCCCTGGGCTTTCGGATATTGGCAAAGGCTCTTGCTACCCCCATAGTGCCTTTTTTAGGCAAGGCTCAAAAGACAAACCCACCTCCATAGGTATCACAAGGGATAAGAAACTAAGAGTAATGCTACTCAATGCCAGAAGTCTAAACCTCAAGATGCACGCACTCGAAACTCTCCTTAGCATGGAGAACATTGATATCTGTGCAGTAACAGAAACCTGGTTCAAGGCTCCAGAGAGCACCCCAGCACTACCAGGTTATACCTCATACCATGCTTTTCGGCTCCAAAACTTGGACCGTACCACAAAAGGAGGGGGAGTATCAATATTCGTCAAAGATACCCACACCTCCAGGTTGGTGGCACAGCACGAAGCATCAGAGAATATCCATGTGGAACTAACAGTGGGTAAAACTGCCTTCCTGTTTATAGCCTGCTACAGACCACCCTTCCAAACCCAGGAACCCCACTCGGCCTTTCTGAGAACACTGGAAAATATGAAGGTCTCTCCAAACACCATTATATTGGGCGACTTCAACTACCCAAACATAAACTGGGAGCGTTACTCTAGCTCCAACATCCTAGCCCAAAGGTTACTAGAATTTATAAACTCAAATGCTATGGAACAACTTGTTACCACTCCCACAAGAGGGGAAAACATACTGGACCTGATCATCACCAACATGGGGACTCTATGCTCCAGACCAGAAGTGTATCCCTCACTGGTAAGATCAGACCATAAACTAATCTCACTGGATATTCACATCCCGACTCCACCCCCTGCCCTGAAAACCACAGTGAAAAAATTCTCTAAAGCAAATTTCACACTCCTCAAAATGGAGGTGGAATCCTTCAAAGCCCCCGGGCCTGTGGAAAATATGGCCCAGACCGCAGAATCCTTTATAAACGCATTCTATGAACACCTTCAGGAATGCATGGATCATGCAATCCCAAATAAAACCAAGACCCAATCCTCCAAAGGCAGACGTCCTGTCTGGTGGACCCCAGCCATAAACAAACTATACAATAGAAGGAGGAAGTTACTACATGATAGAGAAAAATCCCAAAACGGGAAGGCATCTCTGATCAGTATTAGCAAAAAACTATGGGCACTCATAAAATTGTCTAAGGCCAGCTTCAAGAGAAAAATTGCACAGGACACTACGGATAATCACAAGGCTTTCTTTAGTTATGTTAGGAGCTGGGTGAGAATTCTCAGATATGCTCAGAATTAGTCCAAAATGACAAAAAATACACCGAACCCACAAACATTGCCAACATCCTAGCTGACAGGTTCAGTGCAAACTCCCCCCCCCCTCCCCACCAAAAGGGCAAATATTTATCTCAGCAGAGTGCTTCCCCCCTGACATCTCAGATGCTCAAGTAAGAGCTGCCCTCTCCAAAGCAAAAAACACAGCATCAATGGGACCAGACGGTGTCCCGGGCTGCATCCTACATGAACTCCAAGAAGAGCTAAACCCAAACATAAAACTACTGTTCAATCTTAGCCTTACTACAGGATATGTATCCAAAGAGTGGCATACAGCAACAGTGGTCCCTCTCCACAAAGGTGATGCCTCAACGGATCCTGGAAACTATCGCCCCATAAGCCTGACTAGCTTAGTCTGCAAAGCTATGGAAAGGATCATCGTGGACCTCATAAATAAAGATATTGGGGACCTACAGACACTGGATCCTACCCAGTTCGGCTTTGTTAAGGGCAGATCCTGCCTCTTAAACCTGGTTGATTTCTTTAAAACAGTCACCAAGGCCATTGATGAGGGGAAGGTGGTCCACACAGCCTACCTGGACCTCGCAAAAGCCTTTGATACAGTCCCCCACTCGGGCATTATAGATAAGCTCACCAGCTTAAATATAAACCCCTATGTCACTAGATGGGTTGCAAACTGGCTCAAGGACAGAACCCACATGGTTAGAATTGCTGGAGCCATGTCAGACTCCAAACCAGTTACAAGTGGTGTCCCACAAGGCTCAGTCCTGGGACCTCTCTTGTTCGGTATATATTTCTCGGAGGTACAGGTCAACACGGAAGGACTGTGGCTGACTAAGTTCGCAGATGACTGCAAACTGGGTGCCATAATCGACTCTCCAGCCGACACAAGCATCCTCCAAAAGGCCCTCATAGAAACAGACAACTGGTGCCAGAGCCATGGCCTCAAGCTAAATGCCAAAAAGTGTATAGTCATCCCCTTTGGAAAAAACAAAGTGCCCACAAATTACCACATAGGTGGTAATCCATTAAGTACAGAAGAAGTAATTAGGGACCTGGGAAACCAAGTTGATAGCAATCTCTCATTTGACAACCATGTGGCCAAAGTGGTTAGAAAAACATTTTATATAGCCCACCTAATCATGAAGGGATTCACATCTAGATCAGGGGAGGTCATCGTGCCTCTTTACTCATCCCTCATCAGGCCCATAATTGAGTACAATGCCCCTTTCGGGATGTACCTTACCAGACACCTGCAGCAACTTGAAAGACCCCAAATGTACCTCACCAAGAGGATCATAGGGCTCAAACAGATGCCATATGCTGGCAGTTAAAGAAACTCCAGCTCTACTCAGTGGCATACCGCCTGCTCAGAGGCGATCTGTGCCTGACATATAAAGCCATGTCCAACCCAAAATTAATGGACATGCTGCACCTCAGAAAATCCAAATCCCATCGAGCTACGCGCTCGAGAGACTTGAACCTCAACACTGAAATAAATAGGACATGCTGGAGGGACAGATTCATAACCCAGAGGCTCCCTTCACTCTGGAATAAAATCCCAGTCCAGGTTAGGCAGAGTCCCTCATTGACTCTCTTCAAGAGGAATCTTGATGAGTGGATGGGAGATCATAGGTTTGCCCCGGGTATCACTTCTGTGTCACTGTTAGACAGAGGCACATTATACTAACCTCAAAAAAGGGCATAGCAAAATTAATTTAAAATGGGTGGCGAAAGCCAAACACACTCTGGCTAGGCTTATAAATGCCCTAGGGCAGATAGCCTAGTATGAACCTATGAACCTATGAACTTACACTGAGAGCAAGTCTTTTGGAATCGGGCACAAAGTATCTGTGAGCTCATGTTATCTCGACACTTCCCTGCCAGATGAACTGTAGTTCCAAGACTGCTAATAATATACTAGAATTATTGCTTTTATTGATTCACAAGTAAACAAAATAGCAAATATTTCTGTGTTTTTCTGCACATTTCTTGCTTCAGCATTCCTTCAACTGTGGCTTCATTACATTCTTACTTTGTGGAAAGGACTGTGTCTAGTGTCATGTGTCAGGAGCGCTTAGCGCAGGAAAATAGGCACCATTGGAAAAACCTAGTGTGAAATTTGAGGCAGTACTATAAACATTCATTTTTGGTATTAGAGAACTCTCCATATTTTACTCTTGTATCTGGTGATGTAGGACAGCAGGGGTTGCATTAAAACAATCAGTTTGCCTTGCATTCCTGAATTATAGTGGATGTTTTTGAGAAAATGAATATCAGTGTGAACAGGTGAGACAGTTTCCAGCTGCAGAAACTCTACCCATCTCTTCAAGAACAGCACCACAAATTTATCTACCCATTTACATAACTTCTCCTTTCTACATCCTATCATAATTTGGTTAACACAGTGGATATCAGTAAGGCATTTTAGTTCCTGGGGCACTCCGTTATGTTAACACTGCTTATTCACTAGGATATTCACCAAGCAGAACAGACACTACAAAAAAATAAATACATAAGCTCATTAGATCTAATGGAATCTGTAAACTATTTGAGAAATTAGTGTTCCTTTAAGATCGCCTCACAGCAGAGGTTCTCTGTTTCGATCCTTGGCTGGGGTGTTTTCTCTGCAGAGTTTGCATGTCCTCCCTGTGGTCGCGTGGGTTTCCTCCGGGTGCTCCAGTTTTCTCCCACATCCCAAAGACATGCTGTAGGTAGATTGGACACTAAATTGGCCCTAGGCATGAGTGCGTGCATGTGTGTGCCTTCTGTGGAAGGTTGGGCGCCGGGCTGGCAACTCGACAATGTAAAACTCCACTGCCAAACATGAGCAGACAGGTGATCCGCTGTGGCGACCCCTAACTGGGAAAAGCTGAAAGAAGAAGAAGTGTTCCTTTAAGATGTAAAACCAGTGTCTGTAACCATAATGACTGAGAAGCAAAGGCACAAACTATTTTTATTACCTTGCCCACATCAGTCCACAGAGTTAAAAAAAACAGGACATAGTGATCTTTAAGTCCAATAAAACGTGAAATGTACGTGCATGATACTGTCACTCCTGTATGGTGACATATAAATTAACACTGGTCTGCCCAGTGACACTTCAATAGCAAACATCATTCAGAACAATGTAGGTAGATGTGCTACATTACCTGGCTGGCATAGTCAAACTTCCCAGACTGATTCCTGTCCATATCAACAAAATAAAATACATCAACAATACACTTTTTACATCCAAAACTGTATGGTTTGGTATAGTGTTTAGTAAACAGGTTAAATCTAACTCTTCTTAGACTTGCTTTAAAACATGGACAAATACACTTTAACAAACTTATCAAAAGGTTTCTCTCAAAATAGCTGTTGTGCTTTTTGCTATCCCATCCAGACAACAAACCACCCCTACAGACTGGAAAATAATGAACCTCAAGAAAACCTGTAACCTGGATCAATCTTTTATGTTATTATTATTATATTCAGTATTATATATTTATGTCAAATTACTGCAAGTTAAAACTGGTTCAATGGTATGAGCCTGGAGACTGTAATTGTATCTACCTTCCTACCTCTTTGGCTCAGGAAGCCATTGCACTGGATTTATTGAGCACCTTGAATGGAAAAGTGTTTCACATTTACTGCCACATCAACAGGAAATGAGAGAAATTATCTGTCTGTACAAAATATCCATATACATGTTACTGATGCTGTGTTCTGAACATGTCTGCAATGTCCTTAAAAGAGCCAATAGGTTCCCCACCCTAGTAAGACCAAACTTTTTGGTAAGCCATACTAGCAAAAGAACAAGAACCATGCTTTTAGAAAGATGAGATTTTTTCAGTGTTTATGTTGCAGATTTACCCTGTCAAAGCATAGGTAGCACAGAAAGAGAAACTCATCATGCAAGCCGTAAAATTGGGAATACACTCAGCACTCATGAGTAACATGCCATCACCTCCATGACAAGGACAATGTGGGCAACTACCAGATAGGAAAGAAAAGAAAAGAAAAGAAAAGAAAAAAACAAGCTGCAAAACTGATATAACACAAAAACTTGGTAGAGAAAACCACTTTATAAAGCAAAGCTTTCGGGCAGAACCCTTCTTCAATACTTAAACATAGCATCAAACATTTCACACTTTAAATACAGGTCATCAGTCACATGATCAGCAGCCAAAAGAAATCATGTGACCACAAAAACAAAATAAAATACAGAGTATAAAACACAGAATGTAAACATATTATAAAACTTTAGAGCATAAGAGTCTATCCTATATAACATACATAATTCATGAACAATTACATCACAATTTGGTATTTTGTAGTTTAACTAGTATCGGTTTAAGGCTAACCATACTGTTCAAACCTGGTGGTGAATCAGCAGCAAGTCTCAATATCCATTCATATTCCTTAGTCTCTAAATGGTTATTGATATCACCACCCCTTAATGTAGGATATACAATATCAATCACCCTAAACTTAAATTTATGTTTATTACCAAAAATAGATATATGTTTATACAAGGCATTCTTATCGTAGCATCTCCTAATCTCCGATTTATGTTCAGTAATACGCTCCTTCAATTTACGGGTAGTCTTACCCACGTAAAACAAAGGACAGGAGACACATGTAGCCAAATAGACCACAGAAGATGTAATACAAGTGGCTGATGCTACCAGATAGACAATGCCATACAGGAGCTAGGATATTTGTGTTGCCTGGCCCACACATGCAGGCACATGTAATGCATGGAATAATAATTTCTGTGGATATCAACGTATGTGGACCAGTGACAGTCCTTGGGCCAGGCACCTTCTAGTGATTCATAGCAGACATGGTTGATGCATCCCAGGTGTATACCTTAGGAATGCTACACCAGTTCTTTGATACCATGCTATAGTACATGGAAGGCTTTGTGTGGGATCTGCATATGATAAATGATATAAATAGCACTAGCTGTGAGTTTTATGAAATTGCTTGTTTCCCTGAAGTACGGGTTTCCATCGTCAACACCTGGATAACCACTAAGCCCCACCTAGGACACAAGGACAGTGACTATCAACTGTAAGGAATAACACTCCATAAACTGCCAGGTTGTATTTAATGCAAATGGTATAATATACAATGTGTTATTATGGCACCCAGTCAGTATCCATAATTTCCACATCAGGATGACTTATCTCAGCGTCATCTAATTGCTAATGCTAGCTATGCTGTGGTACTGATATGAAGCCCACAGACCATGGCAGATAATACCTACAACTATACTACTGCAGAGCCACAACTGAATCAAAACATGTATTAGACTGATGTAGGCCTGCACACAGAGCTTTGATGTCAGTGATGACAATATGCAGTATGCTCTGGACAGTGTATATCAAGATATTGTAGAAATAAATAATCGAATGTTAGAAAATCTGCCCCAAAAGATCGAAACTTAGAAAATGGATTTTTTTTCAGAAATACAAGCCCCTCCCATACATCCCACATCCTCTACTAATTATATACACCTACTCTGTGACTGAACAGAGGGGAAAAGTCCCTCTCTCTGCTGGACCGCAATCTCCCATAAAGTAATGCCAGTATTCTGTGATCATGTGATTATTAGATTACTTCTGCTGGCAATCCAGTATCATGAATCTGGTAAACTCCCTCCAAGTCCTCCTCACCCTTGAGAATATAGACATCTGTGCAGTTACCAAGACATGGTCTAAAGTGGCAGAGAGAACCCCAGATGTGCAAGGTTTCAGTGCCTTCCACACTTTTCGAATAGTAGTTGCACAGACAAAGGCTAAGGGTAGAGGTGTATCAATATACATCATTAACAAGCATACCGCTAAGTTGGTCAAACAGGATGACATGCTGCAATTCTTTCACAAGCAGATCATTATTGACAAAATTCTGTACTAAATCTTTACCAGCCATAGACCACCCTCCTGACACCCTACTTGTGGGAGACTTTAATTACCCCTCTGTATACTGGGAATCCTACATGGTCTCAAATCTACAGGCACAGAGATTATTGGATTTTGTAAATATAAACACACTTGACTAAATAAGTCAAAACGCCCATTACAGGCTCTAACATATTGGACCTCATACTAACAAATATGGGAGAACATTGCACCCCCCCCCCCCATATCTTGTCTTCCCTGGTAAGGACTGACCATAAAGCTGTCTCCTTTGAAATCAAAATCAGCTCTTTCACCCAGGTAAAAACAGTAACAGTTAGGAACTACTCCAAGGTAAACTACCTTTCATTAAGTGACAGTGTGTAGAACTTCAATGCCCCTCCAAACCCTGAGAATACAGCAGCTTGGGCCAAATTGCTCTCAGAAAGTCTGTACAATGGCTGCATAGAGGCTACTATACCTACCAAAAGTCAGTCCAGAAATAACTCTAGAAACAAACCATTCTGGTGGCATCCCAAATTAAACAGATATACAGCAGAAGGAAAAAAGTATGGCAACAATCAGGATAAAAACTGTCTCATCAAACTAAATAGGCAGTTAAGAAGGATACTTGGGTCAAACAAAGCCAACTTGGAGGTTAAGATAGCCTCCCAGGTGAAAAACAACCATGAGGCCTTCTTCAGCTATGTCAGAAACCTCAAGGGCAGCTCATAGCAATGTTCTGAACTGGTGATTAATAGTGCCAAGCTCAATGAGTCTGGTACTATAGCAAACCCGTCTGTGGACAAATTCATTTCCAATTTTACCCCCCCCCCATTCACCTCCAACTATCTCCCAACAAATACATAACCCATCCTACTATAATTAGGGATGTACTGGCTGTGCTCTCTAAAGCCAAGAAGATAGCTTTAATGGGCTCCAATAACATCCTGCAATTCATCCAACATTCTAAAATATGACTTACTAGGACCCTGGAGTGACTATTTTACTATAGTCTTAAAAACAGGCTTTGTGCCACAAGAATGGAGAGCTGTGACTGTCATTCACCTTCATAAGGGTGATCCTTCAATAGATCCTGGAAAATACAGACCCATTAGTCTGACTAGTCTTATTTGCAAAGCCATGGAAAGAATTATCATGGAAATTATCAACAAGGACATAGGAGACCACCAAACACTAGAACAGTTCCAATTTGGCTTTGTCAAGGGAAGGTCATGGTTACTGAATCTAGGTGACTTCTTTGAAAAGGTAACTAAAGCAATGGATGAGGGAGAAAGAGGTGCATACTGCCTACCCAGATCTGGCTAAAGCATTTGATACAATACCCCACTCGGGCATTGTCAGCAAACTTACGGAACTATGCATAACCCCTTTATAACATGCTGGATAGCTAGTTGGCTTACATATAGGACACAGCAGGTTAGCATCATTGAGGCCACCTCCACAAAGAGGCCAGTCACCAGTGGAGTCCCTCATGGCTCTGTATTGGGCCCACTCTTCTTTGGCATCTACTTCTCATAGGTAAAAAACAATGTCAAAGGACTCTGGCTGACCAAGTTTGCAAATGAGTGCAAACAGGGAGCAGTCACTCAATCCCCCAAGATGATGACATCCTTCTGGAAGGTCTAACACAGACAGATGCTTGTTGCCAAAGCTGTAGTTTAAAGCTCAGTGCCAATAAATGCTTTACAGTACCTTTTGGAAGTCTGCCACCCCATGTAACTATGTCATCAATAAAACAACCCTAAAAGTTGATTCACTAGTTAGGAATCTGGGAACTTATGTCGAGAGTAACCCTGCCTTTGACCAACATGTGTCCAAGGTAGTAAGAAAATCGTTCTATGTTGGTCAACTTATAGGCAAAGGCAAGACATCTTTGTCCAGAGAGGTCATCGTACCATTATACTCAACTCTCATCAGACCCATCATAGAGTATAATGTCCCTTTGGTATGTACCTGACCAGGCACATGCAGAATTTCTTTTCCTTACAAAAAGAATACAGGAAGTAAACAAAATGTCCTATGCTGATTGCCTCAAAGCCCTGTCTCTTTACTCAGAATCATGCAGACTACTGAGAGGTGATCTTTGCCTGGTATGCAGGGCAACCCTGGACCTTATTTTGATGGATTTTTTGCACATCCTCAAAACAAACAGCATCAGGAATACTAGTTTAAAATAGTATACTTTTATTTCTGGACAAACTTGTGACATAGATAGAAAGTGTTGGAGAGACAGATATGTTTCTCAAATAATTACCATTCTTTAAAACAGGCTTCCCATCCATGTGAAACAAAGTTTCTCCCTAGTCCTGTTTAAGGGCAGCTTGGATCAATGAATGGGTAATCAAGAATTCACCTCTGGTCTGGTGCTTTTTTTCTCTGATGTAAAGAGGCAGTCAGTTAGTCTCCTCTATATAAATCAGATTTGTTGGTCACATTTGAATTGCATGGCTGGGCTTATAAGTGCTCTAGTGGTCATTGATCTAGTAGACACCCGGTGTTTTCTCCTGTCTACCGGATGAATATGGGCATCTTTGGACAATGCAGCAATTGCCTCATGTACACAGACAACCCTCTCCTCCTACCACTCAACACTACGACTTGTGAGAGATGCACTTATATAGCCAAACTGGAAGCAATGCTCTCTTCACCTAAGATTGGACTAGACAGTCAAGAGGAGAAGGTAAACACTTGCACCACACCACACTCATCACATAGTCCCTCAAAACCTACACCATCAAAACACACACACAGAAGCACAAAACACACACCTACATTCGTGGAGGCTCTCAGTAAAAATCTGCCCAAACAACCGAGATCTCCAAAGCAGAAATGCAAGCAACCTCCACCCCCCCCCCCCAACACAACCCAAATGTCACATAACCCACATACTCAGTGTGCCACTCAACTACAGCCCATAAGGCATAACGTACCCAACACTCTAGTCATAGGTGACTCTATAGTCAGGCACACTGATGTTCCACTCACTAGGCTAAACAAGGAAAAAGTTACTGTCAGCTGCCTGTCGGGTGCCAGGATCTGCCACATAACGCATGCACTCAGGTCACTCCACAACAAGCACAAATATGACTCTGTCATTGTCCATGTTGGTGTGAATGACCTGAGACGTACCTCCCTGGACTACATGAAAAGAGACATGGAGGAGCTCTCCGATCTTGTAGCCCAGGCAGGTATGACCCTAGCCCTGAGTAGGATCCTGCCATCACCCAGAATGATACCACGGTACAAGGACAAAATGATTGACTTTAACAATTGGCTAAGCTTCTGGTGCCATTCTAAGGGAATCCAGTATCTGTCTGCCTGGGATGACATGATCGACAGACCATGCTGCTTTGCCAGAGATGGCCTGCACCTGTTGCCCTTGGGATTCCGGTACTGGTAAAGGCTCTTGCCACCCCTATAGTGCCTTTTTTAGGCAAGGCTCAAATGACAAATTCACCACCATAACAGGTACAAGCAAGCAAAATCTGATGGGTAATGCTAATCAATGCTAGAAGTCTAAAACTCAAAATGCACTCACTCGAGGCACTCCTTAAAATGGAGAACATTGACATCTGTGCAGTGACAGAGACCTGGTTCAAAGCTCCAGAGCGCACCTCTGCATTACCAGGCTATAATTCATACCACACCTTTCGGCCACCAAACCCGGACCGAAACACTAAAGGTGGAGGCGTGTCCATATTCATTAAGGATATCCACACCTCCAAGCAAGTTGCTCAGCATAATGCATTTGAGATTATCCAAGTTCAACTGACTCTGGGCAAAACCACAATCCAGATTGTAGCTTGCTACAGACCCACCACCATGTCCCAGGATTCCCACTTCTCTTTTCTTGATACACTGGAAAATACAACCCAACACTCTAATAATGGGTGATTTCAACTATCCTACCATTAACTACTTATGTACCAAATTTTTTGCTCAACGTTTTCTGGAAATCATCAATTCCAATGCCTTGGATCAACTTATCCACACCCCCACCAGGGGCAGCAATATCCTACACCTGGTCATCACCAACATGGGTGACCGGTGTTCCACACCAGAGGTCAGCTCCTCCTTGGTCAGATCCGACCAGAAGCTAATCACCCTAGACATCCACATCCCACTCCTACCCCCCATTAGGAAAACAACCGTAAAAAATTTCTCCAAAGCCAACTTCACGCTTCTTAAGTCAGAAATGGCAAACCTCATGACACCCATGCAGATGGACAATAGAGGTACGACTTACACGAGTGCATGAATCATGCTATCCCTAACAGAACCTAGATGCTATCCTCCAAAAAAGGAAGCCAATCTGGTGGTCTTCTGCCATAAACAAACTCTACAACAGAAGAAAGAAACGGTTGCAAAAAAGAGTAAAATCCCACGATTGGAGGAACTCCCTGGTCAGCCTCAGTAAGAAGCTGAGATCCCTCATAAAATCCTTAAAAGCTAGTTATGAAAACAAAATCACCACTGATTCTAAAGACAACCACAAAGCATTCTAAAGCTATGTCAAGAATCTCAATGGCAGCACTCAGATCTGCCCTGAGTTACAGCACAATGACACTAAATATACAGAACCAACTGATATTGCCAACATCCTGGCAGATAGGTTCAGTGCTAACTTTACCCCCCCCTCACCCCCTAAAGGGCCCAGCTTTATACCAAAAAAGGCAAAGTTCCTGTGATCACAGCTGCACTGGTAAAAACCTCACTCTTCAAAGCCAAGAACACAGCATCCATGGGACCTGACAACATCCCAGGCTGCCTTCTACACGAACTACAGAATGAACTAGCACTCCACCTAAGTACCATGTTCAATCATAGCCTCACCTCAGGCTTTGTGCCCATTGAATGGCGCACTGCGATGGTTATTGTCATAAAAATATGTATTAGTGTATGTATTAGTAATATGCTTAGTGCATTTAGAGCTTGAAAAGGGTTAACACATTTATTCTATTTTACACTGCATAAATCTGTACAAATTGCAGAAGCTTTCTGACCTTGTATTGTCATGAAATATGCGCAGCTAAAATCTTTGCTTATGCCTTGGAAATTTACTGAGAAGCAGATGATTTCTGCTTGTGTCAGGAAAATAATGAATAGAACAATACCACTTGTATAAATGTTATGAAACTTAGAGAAGGAGTTCCGCTTGTGCTGTGAGAAAATACACAGCTGCAGAAGCTATAGATAATTAGAACAAAGACTGCCTGAAAATATGAACTGCAATCAGCATTTGCTTGTGCCTGAGCTAGAAAAGTACCTTGAAATGTAACACATGCATTAGAATTATACAATAGAAGATTGTAACGGGTTAGTGCCCACCAAGGCCAGGTTGTTTTTCTCAAAAAGTTTCTCATAAATCCAGTCATGTCAGCAGAAAATCTGAGTAACATCTGCTGTAGAACAATATTGAAAGTTGTGTTTGATTACGTCAGCTATAGAAGGCCATGTCTTGTAAAACAGTATAAGAATAGCATACTTCCTGTTAGCAGTTAGGCAAAATCTTGTATTTGCATGTTTTTGTCTCCTTGCTGCAAGTTATTAAATGTGCCTTAACTGAACCTTACGTGTATTTGTCTTTGAAGTTTTTT
The DNA here is from genome assembly GCF_019279795.1 of Protopterus annectens. Lineage (NCBI taxonomy): Eukaryota > Metazoa > Chordata > Ceratodontiformes > Protopteridae > Protopterus > Protopterus annectens. Next base: position 1,474,004,631 of record NC_056744.1, read on the forward strand.
CCTTTGACAGATTGGTCCTTCGGACCGGAAACCCTCACTTCACCTCGGATCAGACAGGCCAGGTGGCTTGAAACCGTACAGGGAAGAAACCACATCGGTTCTTCTTATTTGAAAAGCCCTACGACTGAATTGTCGTACAAAAGAAGCCAGCCACTTTCTGATCTGCAACTGAAGGATGGGTTTACACGAACCAGGTGATCAATCACGAAGGCTCAGGTAAGGTGAATCTACCTTTTTTTTCTGTTTTAGATCAGGGACTAGATTTGCATTGTTTTTGTCAGGACAATATTTTTCTAAGTCAGGGACAAAAAAGATTGCTGTCTTGTCATAGATCAGGGAAACAGAGCAGGTAGGCAGTCATTCTGAAGAGACTATAACAAAATCTGTGGTACCACGTTAAAAATAAGGAGTTACGTAATGATTAAAGAGTAGAACAAAATGGGCAATAATTGCACAAAAAGATCCCAAAATCTGCCGTTAACCGAAGACGCGAAATACATGCAGTCACATCGTGCTGATAATATTAAATACTATTCAAAATGGGTTAATAAGTATGAACTTGATGGTAAATTAGAAAAATTCTCGCTTATCAAACTTGTCAAACAGCTTAAAACTGATTCTAAAGGTCGGGTAAAAAAGCAATGTCAATTAGGAATTCCTCAGGCACACAGGTGGATTGAGAAAGTAAACCATAGGGAACAAAAAAGCAATAATTCAAAAGCAATGTTTTTAGATAAGGAGGACAATAACTTAGTAATATCATCAGCCCCTCCACCTCCCTTACCAGAATATGAAGCAAGTGAACAAGTTAGTCCACCCCCACAATATCCTGCTGTCACTGTAAATAGAGATACTACAAAAGGAAAACCGTTTATTAGAGATCCCGTCAAGACCAGGTCTCGAACACAGGCAGGTAATTCAAAAGGGGACATTGAGCTATATCAAATGGGTAGGAATTCACGATCTATGAGTGAAGAAGAAATATGCCCACTTATAGAAGTGCCTAATCCTCAGGCAGGGCAAGAAGGTCAGGACCCAACTATTCTAGTGTATAGACCCTGGACTCTGGAAGACATCCAGAAAGCCACTGAGGGAATTCCCCATCCAAAAGTTAATTTCAGAAAGTTCTTAGAAGATTTGCAAGGAATGAGGCTAAGTTATAATTTAAACGGAGAAGAGGTAGAAAATGTAGTCAGACAAATTGTGGGACCAGCTTGGCACATGATTAGTGGCGACTGGAATCCCCGTGACGCTGCACACAGGCCCCTCGCACATAGCAGCGCAGAGCTAGACAACAGAGTGAAAGGTCTTACAGAAAATGCAAATTGCATTGCACTGCAAATTAGTTAAGAACTTTGAATTGGACAAAAATCTTGTCACATGCCAAGAGTAAAAATGATAGAGTCCAGAAGAAACAGGAATGCAGAACAACCCTTTCCTCAGAAGTATTGCATAATCATCCTGTTAATTGTACTAGTGACAATAATCTTTTTGCTGTGGCCTTTCCTTTTCTCAGCCACACAGACTGAACTGAATAAACGTGCAGCGTTACTCATAGACTGGCATCCAAACTTTAACACTTACCAGGCAATTAAATATGTGTATGATGAAACTTTCAATGTTTCGAATTGCTGGATTTGCACAGCTTTGTCGACAGCATACGGGGGGTTATTAATGACTACGGTCCCCCTAGGGATCAATGAGACCTGGGAAAACTTGATTTATGATACCTCAACCATTACATCACAAGATAAAATAGCATTGCACTTGTCTGTTCCACAAAAGGGAACTGTGTGTTTTTATAAAAATGATACTGTTCAGGTGGGTTGGAGCAATTGCAATGTGACTGTTCCTTATAAATGTTACACTAAAGGTAACAATGCAGATTTTTATTGTAATACAAATTATGATTCATTTCTTGGATTGATGCACAAAACACTTGATGAAGTAAAACATAGTTCTGCTCTTTTTAAACAACTGTGTATAATTGATAGAAAAATGTTTCATGCAGGGCAAGTGTATATTTACAGTAAGGTTACTACTAAAGTAGAGGACTGTTATTTTGTGTGTAGCAGAAAGGCATACAAATGGTTACTTGAGAATTGGTCCGGCAGTTGTTTTTAGGGTTACCTGGTTCTGGCCATACGACACATTGCAGTTTTACTTCAAGGAAAAATTCGAAATGTCTGAGAGGTCATCAAGAAACCTGTAAATCCAGTGGGACAAATCGATGCACGCTGGAAAAACCATCATTCTATAGGCAATGGACTGACACATATGGACTTGAGTGATAGTGTTATATCGTGGGCAGGCATATTACCAGCATATGGAGCAGTGAAACCAATCTAGGAGCTGAGAAAACTGTCTAAACTTCTCGAAGTAATGAGCAACGCAACTTTTTCTGCTCTCGAATTAGTGACTGATGAACTGAATGCCATGAGAACTGTAGTGCTTCAAAACCGCATGGCTCTCGACTTCACCCTAGCAGCGAGTGGTGGTACTTGCGCTTTAATCCAGGAGGAGTGCTGTTCGTATATTCCTGACCATAAACACGAGATAGACAATCATCTTGAGGTAATTCAGCAAGTGTCGGCCATGACCAAACCAGGCCCAACCCACTGATGGACTTTTTCCAGAAATGGTTTGGGGGGTGGGGTACCGTCCTAATGAACATCCTGATTGCCATTTGTGTAGGAATGTTCTTACTGGGAGTATGTGTTTGTTGTGGCATCCCCTGCATGAAAAGACTGATTAAAGACTTTATAGACATGTCAGTTTCTGAAACCTTATATCAAAGTACTGAGTTTGAAGAACTGTTAAAAGATTGAAAATGCTTTCATAAGTTTAAACTGAATGACTCTCTTAACTGCAAATCCTAAGTGGAAGAGGTTAGGAGAAGAAAAAACTGTTTATGCTTATTTTGAAAGTAGAATAAAAGTATTAAAAGGGGGGAAATGTCAGAAAAATATGCATAAGTGTATGTATTAGTAATATGCTTAGTGCATTTAGAGCTTGAAAAGGGTTAACACATTTATTCTATTTTACACTGCATAAATCTGTACAAATTGCAGAAGCTTTCTGGCCTTGTATTGTCATGAAATATGCACAGTTAAAATCTTTGCTTAGGCCTTGGAGAAGCAGATGATTTCTGCTTGTGTCAGGAAAATAATGAATAGAACAATACCACTTGTATAAATGTTATGAAACTTAGACAAGGAGTTCCGCTTGTGCTGTGAGAAAATACCCAGTTGCAGAAGCTATAGATAATTAGAACAAAGGCTGCTTGAAAATATGAACTGCAATCAGCATTTGCTTGTGTCTGAGCTAGAAAAGTACCTAAAAATGTAACACATGCATTAGAATTATACAATAGAAGCTTGTAACGGGTTAGTGCCCACCAAGGCCAGGTTGTTTTTCTCAAAAAGTTTCTCATAAATCCAGTCATGTCAGCAGAAAATCTGAGTAACATCTGCTGTAGAACAATACTGAAAGTAGTGTTTGATTACGTCAGCTATAGAAGGCCATGTCTTGTAAAACAGTATAAGAATAGCATACTTCCTGTTAGTAGTTAGACAAAATCTTGTATTTGCATGTTTTTGTCTCCTTGCTGCAAGTTATTAAATGTGCCTTAACTGAACCTTACGTGTATTGGTCTTTGAAGTTTTTTCCTTTGACAGTTATCCTACTCCACAAATGGGGGGCACAACAGACCCTGGAAACTACCACCCCATTAGCCTGATGAGCCTGGTCTGCAAGGCCATGGACCGTATCATCATGGAACTCATAAACAAAGACATTGGAGATCTCCAAACTCTGGACCCCACACAGTTCGGGTTTGTAAAAGGCAGATCATGTCTCCTAAATCTGATAGACTTCTTTGAAGTGGTCACTAAAGCCATAGATGAGGGTAAGGTGGTTCACATGGGTCTATATTATAACATCGAAATCTACAAAGATCGAATGTTATAATATCGAACTCTAAACACCGAAATCCGCAAACATCGAACAGTCAGAATAGCGATATTTTTCCCAGGGAAAAAAATAGCTATTCCGAGAAACATACACACAACACAAACACACACAAAAAACTAGCAATCCACACACATACACTTAAAATCCTACACCTAAACCTAAACTAAACTTTACATACACTTCTAGCTATCCACTTACCTTAACCCAACCCTAACCCTAAGTTCCGTCACTATCGCATACTCACCTCACCTGCGCCCTAACCCTAACTCACCTAACCCGCCCCTAACCCTAACCTACACACAACCGCACACTTATCTGACCTGCGAGCTAACCCTAACTTACCTAACCCGCCCCCTAACCCTAACCTACACACAATTGCACACTTACCTGAACCCGACCTGTAACACTCCAACATATCAAACGCTGAAAACAGAGAAGCCACAGCAATAGCCCACCGAATTCTTTCCCTGGGAAAGAATTCGATGTCCTGCACCTTCGCTGTTTTCAGCATTCAACAAAACTGGTTCGATATTATAACATTCGAACTTTATAAAATTTGATGTTATAATATAGACCCATTCACACAGCCTATCTAGATCTCGCCAAGGCGTTCGACACCATCCCCCACTCTGGAATTATAGATAAACTCACAAACTAGGTATAAATCCCTGTGTCACAAGATGGGTTGCCAAATGGCTTACTGACAGAACCCACACTGTGAAAGTAGCAGACTCCAAATCAGACTTCAGACCAGTGACAAGTGGAGTACCACAGGGTTCAGTTCTGGGTCCTCTCCTGTTTGATATCTACTTCTCTGAAGTACAGGCTAACACCGAAGGTCTTTGGCTGACTAAATTCGCAGGTGACTGCAAACTAGGAGCCATAATCGAAACTCCTAATGATGTGGACATCCTGCAAAAAGGCCTCACTGAGACAGATGCCTGGTGTCAAAGCCATGGTCTTAAGCTCAATGCCAAAAAGTGCATTGTCATCCCCTTTGGTAAAAACTCTGTACCACATAGGCGGTAGTCTACTTAACACCGGAAGTGTGATAAGAGACCTTGGGACACAGGTGGACAGTAGTCTCTCCTTTGATAATCACATCACCGCAGTGGTCAGGAAATCCTTCTATGTGGCACACCTCATCACAAAAGTTTCTCATCCAGAAAAAAAGAGGTCATTGTTCTCATCTACGCATCACTCATTAGATCCATTATAGAGTACAACGCCCCTTTTGTTATGTACCTCACAAGACATCTACAACAACTGGAAAGGCCGCAAAAATACCTCACAAAGATGATTACTAGCCTCAAACAGATGCCTTATGCAGACCGACTCAAAAAACTCCAGCTTTACTCTGTCACATATCGCCTACTCAGAGGCAATCTCTGCCTAACATACAAAGCTATGTCAAACCCAGGGCTGTTGGACATGCTCCACTTAAAGAAATCCCAGTCCCTCCAAGCTACACGCTCTAGGGACCTAAACCTTGTCACCACAATAAACAGAACATGCTGGAGGGATAGATTCCTGTCCCAGAGACGTCCCATACTCTGGAACAGACTACCGATCTATGTCAAACAGAGCTCCTCATTAGCACTCTTCAAAAAAAAATCTTGATGATTTGATGGGTAATAGGAAATTCACCCCGGGGATCACTTCTGTGGTTCTGCTTGACAGAGGCACAGGAAAATAATTTTCTTGGGTGGCGAAAGCCAAGGTACCTTTTTGGCTAGGCTTGTATAGGCCCTAGAGCCAATAGCCTAGTACCTACCTATGAACCTATGAACTTATGAACCTATGAGAGTAGCATAAGCCGGGGACAATAGTGAAGCTGTCCTACAGTATATCTTTACCTCTTCAAAGAATTTTACACAATACACATGCCAGTATAGTTAACAAGCTAAATATACTCAAAAATTATCCTTGTATAGTTAGATAGCAAATTGGCTGAGGGGTAGAACTCACACAGTGAGGGGATCAGGAATGTCCTCAAGGGAGCCAGTGGAATCCCTGGGGGATCTATACAAGGGCATCTACTATTCAGCATATACTTCCCTGATCTTCAAAATAAAAATGGGCCTGTCTGGTTAACCATGTTTTTGGATAATTATAAACTGAGTGTCATCCTCAAATCCCCTTCTGACATGAAGAGATTACAACTTGAACTTATACATTAATAGCTGGTGCACAGAAAATGGGCTAAAACTAAATGCTAAAAAGTGCAATATTGTCACATTTGATGAACAATTCCTCAACCCAGCTTATACTATTGATAACACCTCACTCCAAAATGAAGATTTTGTGAGAGACATTGGAAAATGGGTAGAGAATTCCTTCTCCTTTGATCATAATGTTGCAAAAGTGGTTAGGAAATCCTTCTATTAGGTGCACCTGATTACAAAATGGTACCTCCTCTAAATCCAAGGAATTTCTTACCATTCTATATTTTGCACTGATCTGGCCTATCATAGAATTCAATGCCTACTTTGGAATGTATCTTAATAGATATATTAGGCAGTTGGAGTGACCCTAGAGATGGCTAACAAAAAGGTCAAAGGCCAGTGACTCCTTTGAGAAAATTTGTGCCTTGCTTTTCAGGCCATTTGGAAGCCGGCTATGCCATCTGGAATCTGGCTGTCCAAGTCCTCTTATACCTCCACAAATCAAACAGTCCAGTAAACACTAGAAGCAGAGATCTGAACTTGCTTCTGCAAATGAATAAATCATGGTAGACAGAGATTCAAGATGCAGTGACTTCTCCTTCTTTGGAACAAGTTTCCATTTCAGATCAAGCAATGTGATGCACTATTCTCCTTCAAAGGAGAGTTAGAAAATTGGATTAGTTCTTGAAAAAGTGAAGTATGGTCTAAGGATGGGAACCGGTAAGATATAAATGGCCACTTGGCCAAGTTACCTTGTATTTTCTATGATTTATTTATTCTATGACACATTAACAGTAATTCATGCAGTACCAGCACTAAGGTATGCTACACAGTGCATGGACTGACCACACTGTGCATCAGACACAGTTAATCTGGTAACAGAACACTGAGAGCAGGACATAGTTGTCATCATATAAACAGCTGGGGAGGGCCATGGTGACAGGTGTCAGCAATAGGCACTGTGTGAGTAGACTAATGATATGGACGTGTATAGAGTCATTGCCTGGTGATTTTGATGTGCTTGGAAGACCTTGCAAGAAGAAGATGGTGCTTCCTGTGTGGGGTGTGTTCAAAAGTTGTAGGAAGTTGTTAGTCTCTGTATGTGTGGATGGACAAATACTATGCAGATGTTGTTGCATTATGTTTGTGTGTCTATAACAGGTTTAAGGGGCCCTGAGTAGATAATGGTGCCTACTGTGCACATCCCTATCAATGATAAGTGCATTCCCTCTGTGAAATTGGCACAAACAGTGAAAGGTAGGCACCGACAGTGGCAGGCACAAATCTCAACATTCTTCATGCCTGCCTGACACAAACAATTACAGGTATAAAAAATAGTGAGATTTGTGAAGATCAACAGTGTGCCATGCCAGAGTGATGGCCATTAGGCATGTCCCATCTGCAGGAGCATCCATGGTGGGCTACAGTACCCTCAATACTGACAATAGTAATGGGGGATGTAGTACTACATGAGTATGAATGTAACCTATTCATCCCATGGTGTGTCTCTCCACTGGAGGTGGATGAGGGACAATTACATGAAGGGTATTGACCTTGGTATGGGGCAGCAGATAGGTCACTAGAGGATATAGACTTGCCCTGGTGTACTACAAACATACTAAATATTTATAAAAAGCCCTACTGGGTGCCCTTTCACAGCCCACACAATGTACTCATCAGCTATGCTGTGGCCGCAGTGGCATCAGCCTCGGCCTGAATGACTGTCTGCATATACACTGTATAATGGCCATTGAGACATCTATCTCATGTATGGGGAAGGACTCATGGCATTGTCAGCCACCAGAACACTGCCCCCTACTGTTGCCCCCATGCTCAGTTAAGCAACTAGAGTACCCACTTTTTGTGGGGCAAGTGACAAGACTGTACCCTGTGCCACTGTGTCAACCCATTCCTCTCCTTCATTGGTCTGCTGGGGCTCAGGGGTGAGTTCAACAGGTAATGAAGCTGTGTTTGTGGAATGGTAGATAATGTGCTTTCCCACAGTATCCATGGCTGACAGTGTCACTGTGGCGGCTGACTGTACCATGCTTTGACTACAGTCTTCCTCAGGCTCTGATGATTCCCTGATATCTGGTATGCCCACATCCATGGTGGAGGACCATTACGCTGAATCACCCATGAAATCAAACAGCAGCACCCACATGTATTGATGCTAGTTAGTGTCAATCCTACTTCCCAATATTGCAAAAACTGTACAGTAGTATGGCATACAATGAATGTAAGCCCTCATACCTTGTATGGAATGTCATGGCAAACACTAGGGCCATGAAGTACCTGTAGGAATAAAAAGACTGTATTCAGTGTGAGAATTATGCATACTTAAGGGCATCTTCACCTGGGGTATTGCCTACAAGCACCTAAGATAGTGGGTTAAGTTCTGCTTCAGTTTTCAGTCCTCCACCAGGTATGAGGGAGTGGTTAGTCACCCCAGTCAGAGATGCCAGAAATGCCTCTGCGTGAGTGAGGATAGTCTGTGCTGGCAGACACCCACCCATGGCCATCCTGTCCTATGCAAGTGCAGTTGACATGTTGCTGACATGTTAGTTCATGTCAGTTGTAGATCAGAGTGTGTGTTGTACCTTTAAGAACCATTCGAGTCAGTGGGCACAAGCATATAAGTACTGAGTATGTGCAAGCAGTGCCCTTTTGAGTGAGCAGCTGAAGTGAAAGCATGTATGTGTGTAGGAGTCGGTCAGTTGGTTTGTTTAAGTTGAATGTTCCAGCCCTCCATCCAAATGTGTTTGTATGTAATAAACTACTTGAACGAGCACCCAAGCCTCATCATGTTATTTGAATACACAATAAGCAACATCAGTGACCCTAAGAAGCACTTGTAGCTCATCTATTAGGGTCACCAACTACACTGACATCTGCAATAGGGTCCTGCCATACAAGGTTGTGGAAGGCCTTTTCCCTCTTATTGGTCTACAGGATTCATAGGTCATATATATGGATAGCCTTCAGCAAGATGACATTTTCTGTCTCAGAGAGCTTTTATAGATATTTGTGCTCTATAAAAGCCATCTTCTGCTGTAAATGTGCACATACAGATATGGCCAGAAATTGGCCTTTGATATCTGTTGTATCCACACTAAGTGCATCCACTCATGTACTCAAAGTGAATACAAAATATAAAACAGCTGATCCACCACAGAGACACAAGACAGCTACACAGATAACTGCCATGGGACTAGATGGCTATAGCTGGACATAATTTTGCCTCCAACATACCATACTGTCTGATATGTACCAAATACATCTGTTGTCACAGTGTGTCTATGTATAAAACTGCATCAGGATATGTGTTCAGTGTACACCATAGCATCCCACATTTGGCCTCTATATACATGTGGATGGCTACTGCTGTCTTTACCTTTACCCTATATCCCTTCATCATTGCTATGCAGTTTGCAGTAGCTATGTACTCAATGGCATGTTGCTGTTTTCTTCTAAAAAAAAAAACATTAAAACATTCAGACACAATACACTTTTGTTAGCACTTGGCCATTGTCCAGTGTTTTGTTCAACCATACCTCTACACATTCTTATACATATAAGTGATGATTACTTTTGTATCCATCTTGATCATTGTCCTTTTTTCCTCTTATTTTATGTTTTGTTTCTATCCATTTGTGTTCATATTTTATGCAATGTCTGTCATGACTGTGGATGTGAAGCAACAGCAGTCTCTTTACACCACACTTGCCTTACCTTCACCTGACAGGTCTACAGGCATCTGCTGGATCATGTCTCTCCTGAGTGACATAGTTCATCCACCAGGATGCAATATAGAGGGCTCCCTGCAGGACTCTGGTGGTCTGTCTCTGGTGGTAAGGGTGTAGGTTAACTATGTGATGGTACTTCTGGTGGGTCTGAAAATGTCACCTAGTAGAAATCGGGAGGTCTGGTGATGGTGTTGGGGGACCAGTGGCTGGGTGCACACATGGATCACCAGAAGCATGTTTTTGTGCAGCTGGCATGCCCAGACATGAAGGCAGCCACAGATGTGATTGACTTCAGGCTGTCTGCACCACTGGGCAGTGCAGTAGTCAGCAGTCACCCAACCTTATTCACCCATTATGGTGCTCTGCTTCCTTGTATTTTGCTTACCTATCATTTTTTTTGTCCAATTCTCTCCATCACCAATTGCTAATCTGCTGTCAGTCTGTGTATCTCCTATGTGCTCCCTCCGTATTTGTGTCAGTATTTCCCTGTCGGACTTTTTGTCTTATGCATTTACTTCTCTGCCTCTGCTATGATCCCTATACCCTATTTTCTTCCCACACCTTCTTCTTGTTATCAACTCCCAAGGGGGGAAAAAATGGGCATTTGTCCATAATAAAAGGATATTCATTCTTCACTGCCAGGTCTTCCCTTCCCCTTGTCCTTTATATTGCTTTACTTTCTGTTCTCCATGTCTGACTGACCTAGGCACCCACTTTCTTCTTGCTTACAGAAATAAATTGGTAGGAAATGTACTGTGTACCTTATTGGGAGTTCACATGGTGGCAGATCAAAGCACGGGTAAATGTGCATGCTACATGCATGTTAATTGGCTCGCTAGGCCATGTTACCCATGTCGTGCAGTGCCAGTCATTAGGCGACCTGTGATATGTCTGCTAGTGAAGTATCTAATTAGTGTAATTCAGTCATGTAACACTACTCTTAATACATTGTTAACCAGCTCCCCTTGAACCACTTTACTATTTAACCATTATATGGCCACATAGGCTATGGCAATGAATCCTGGCCTTAGTGTTGTATTGTATGTTGCTCTTGCATTTTAGTATCTCTTTGGATAGGTGATTAGTAGTTTTGATATGCTTGCCTTGCTGAGTGTGCTTTCCACTTACTGTGTACTATCACATATTCAGGTACCTTTGCAACATGGTGTTAGTAACATATCATTACCCTCACTGTAGCAATGACTTTGTTTAGTGGCATTATCTTTATTATCATTATTAAGAAGTGATTTTTAACCTTACAGTCAAAACTGGGGATGCCAACCCTACTAGCAGACCTGTTACCAGTGGTGTTCCACAGGGATCTGTGCTAGGTCTCGATGTCTGGCATCTATTTTTCAGAAGTCCAGGTGGAACTAGATGGCCTATGGCTTACCAAGTTTTCTGATGACTGCAAACTGGGTGCAATCATCGAATTCCCCAAAGATGTCAACATACTACAAAATGGGCTTACACAGGCAAGTGATTGGTGTCAAAGCCATGGACTTCAACTAAACACAAAAAATGCATCATCATCCCCTTCAGCAAAGGAGAAACCCCTGCTAATTACATTAACAATATCCGCTAAGTTCAAACTCAGTAGTGAGAGACTTAGGAATGCAAGTTGACAGCAGCCTTAATTTTGATCATCAGGTGTCCACAGTAGTAAGGAAAGCCTTCTACATTGCACACATCATAAGCAAGGGTATAGCATCCAAAGCTAAGGACGTTATAGCTCCTCTGTACTTGACTCTCATCAGACCTATAATAGAGTGCAATGCTCCCTTCTGTATGTACCTCACAAGACTTCTTCAGCAACTGGAGAGACCTCAGAGGTTTCTCACTAAGAAAATTCCAGGCCTATAACACATGACCCACATGGACAGACTGATAGCCCTATCACTTTAATCTTGGATATGAAACTGTAAATTTGTGCAGAGGGTTTCACCTATATCCCTTTTAGACAGGGGCAGCCGGTGCTCATCTTAGATTCACTTACAAGCATAGACTATATATCTTGGTCCATAAGGGACAAGGGTATAACATGGCTAGACTAGTAGAGGCCTTAGAGCCAATAGCCTAGTAACCTCCCATGATCCTATGACCTTATACTGGAGTTACTGAACCCAGTATATTTATTAAGAGATTGCTGACTAATTGGTCTACCCACCAAGTGAATAAAATAAACAAAAATAGCTAGCTAGCTAGTTACCCAAGTGGGTAGATAGATATAGAGATGTGTTAGACTAGAGTAAGCAGTTGAATGATCTGTAACGTGAAAGAAAACAACTTCATTACATCCAATCATATCTCTCAACTGTCCAGATTTTCGCAGAATGTGCAGATTTCTGCCTCAAATTTTTGATCTGTTTCTCATACAATAGTGTTTTCTGGTGAACCACTAGCAAATCATTGAGGACTGAAGTCAGAAAATAATGGCAGACATTTGAGTTTCAGACTTCATATCTTTGTGAAAAAATTCATGTTAATGCAAACCTGTTATTCTATCTAGTTTCTAAGTTTGTAAGAGCAATATTTAAACGATGTCCCTATTTTTGTGCCTTTGTCCTCGCATTATTTGTGGCTTTGTCCAGATTTCTTGCTCTAATAGACTGAGAGGTATGCATACAATGCAAATATGCAGCAAACCTTTTGATTTCGTAGTAATGTGAGATGAAGCTACATGTGCCAGCCTGTTGTATTAATTATTTAGATAGTCCATCCTCTTACTCCGCCCATGCATGACTGGTCTCTGAATATTAATAAGTGTTTTTCCATTTGGTAAGGACAAATTTGAGTGTTGGACAGGAAGAGAAAGTTTTGCTGCAGAAATTGTGATAGCAGTGGATATTTTGAGTGCTCTCAGAAAATCTGTTTTCTGAGATTAACATACTTTGTAGCAGACTTTTGAATATTTTAAAAGAACAATCCATTTTGGTGTCTGAAACATGAAGCTCAAGGTAAGAGCTGCTGTAGGGATCTGGCGTTCTATGAGGTGATAATGTTAATTCTTTTAGCACAGTGCTCCCTGAGGTATCCCTGGAAACAGCAGTCTGTGACAGTGAATACAGCATGAAGAACATCAGCCATTGGCACATACAGGCATGCTGCTTTAGTTGGGTACTTTGCTCTGGGAATAATAGTATTTTGATATTCAGATTTTACATTCTTATTAACAACAGCTTGTTTGCTTAAACATGTTAGCCTATGCTGGTGAATGAAACAAAATCCAAGCCTTGTCTTTAAGGGTAGGGGATAGTTAATACACCTCATTGTACTTGTAGTTGTAAGCCATGGCATACAAATTCAAGGCATACATCATGTAAGTAACGGCATATGAGCTTCAGAAGTAAAGTTGTGCGTAGGAAATATAGTACGGAAAAGAAAGGCAGTTAACGTTTTCTGTTGGGGACTGGGCAGTCTACAGTCCTGAAGTTGGTGTATACCCTGGCTGCACCTCTGATTGCACTGTTGCAGCCTTGTAGGGGTAACTGGTGCTCTGTAGGTAGATATCATTTGTGATTTTTAACCTTACATTCTGAGCAGTAGCAACCTTTGTATCTGCAGCAGTCAGTGTTTTAATGGTATAAGATTAAAGTTTGAAAATGGTATTAAAGAGTGCTAAACAGACAGGCACAAACACACTGCTGCTGCTTTCTTGGAGCTGTTGTTTTGTGGCAGTGTGCTTGTGCTTCAAAGTGACAGCTTGTATTGATGGAATGCAGCATTTAATGTTGGCTACTAAATCCCGAGGTAGAACCATTTTTTCTGAACTATACTCAGCTTGTACACCATAATATACCATCTTTCAGAATGTACACCCCCTAACAAATATAGTATACCTTCTACCCTTGTATGCATTTTTTGCGCCCATACCTTTTCAATACTGCTAGTATTGCAAAATAGTTTATACTTATACTTTAAATGTGTAATAGTTTTACTTGGGTTAGCTGAGATTTGCTGATGTTATCTTTTACCCCTGTTTTATTTGTTCTGCCAGTGCACTTTTCTGATATTTGTTGTCATACAAGTCATGGACTTTGATGAAAGACTTTGACATTTTCGGGAATAATTATTTTTTTATTTCATTTTTAACATTCATTAATATGTATAGATTACTCTTTGTGCCATAATTGCTGCCAAAGGAGTTTCATTCCCAAAGGCTTTGTATGATTAGACACTTAATAAGGTGGTGAGGCTGCGATAGGGCAAGGGCACAACTGTACATTTTATTGTAGAAAATGGGGGAGAGTTACTTACTACTCCAGCTATGTGTATGGAAGAAAGCCTGGTCAGATTTTTGGACAATATCCACTTGCAAGGCATCACCCCCACATAGGTATGGACTAGAACGTATTCTCAGGCAAACCTAGCACATTTCTGTGTCTGGGTTGCTAGAGAAGTTGATAAGGGAAAACCAGCTGATGTCATGGGTGAACTGTTTGATGTCATATGAGGGGAGTGTAGTAAAATCTTTAACTCCATAATGCACAGGAGACTCCTAAGCAATCAAAAAAGTCTTGGACTAGAAAAGCAAAATGAAGAGATAATTGAAAAGGAAGCTAGAGTATGGGTCTCAGAGAGTTTACCATCAGGGGAGTTGTTTTCAAAAAGGAACATTGAGCAGTAGAGTCCCGAGATGTATACTTCTTCAGAAGATTTGGATCACTTATAAAAAAAACAAAAAAAAAAACAGGACTTGACTTTTCAAAAATGCCCGTAAGACAGAAGCATATATGTGTAATACAGAATGCAGGCTGACTGACCTAGAAGGCTAGTGCATGGATTGACTTGTAGCAGACATAGTCCAGGGTGAAGGTGTGTAAGGTGATGCACCTGCTAATGATAATCCAGTGGTAGTTTTCAGTCTTTTGTGTGAGTCTATATCACGTGGTCGAAAGCTAATAATAGCGAACGACCATGACTTCGAAAACACTGGAACCTGAAGTTGCAATTGTGGGACCCCCCCCGCTGAATATATATACCAACTCCGAGATCACACTACAGTGAGGAAAGAGCAAATACCCCTAGCTACACTGTAGTTTGACCCCACAATAACAATCAAGCTGTGTGCCCATATCTCTCACCACTGACTGTGTGCTTAGGGTATTGCTATTGATGTGGTAGTTTGCAGTAGTATCACCCTTGCCGAAGAGGATGATAATGCATTTTTTTGCATTAAGTTTAAGACCATGACTTTGGCACCAGTCATTAATCTGCATAAAACCTTCTTGCAGGATGTTGACAATGCTAGGGATTTTAGTGATCTCTCCCAGTCTACAGTCATCAGCAAACTTTGTCAACCACAGTCCTTTAGTTTTAGCCTGCACTTCAGAGAAGTAGATTTCAAACAGTAGGGGTCCTAGAACTGATCCCTGTGGAACACCACTAGTTATGAGTCTGCTGGAGGAGGTGGAGTCCTCTAGTTTTATCGTATGAGTTCTGTCAGTGAGCCAGTTTGCAACCCACCTGACAATATATGGGTTGATACCCAGCTGGGTGAGTTTATCAATGATGCCCGAGTGGGGGATTGTGTCAATAGCCTTGGCTAAGTCTAGGTAAGCTATATGCACAGATCTGCCCTCCTCTAGGGCTTTGGTGACTGTCCTGAAGAAGTCCACCAAGTTTAACAGGCATGATCTCCACTTGACAAAGCCAAACTGGGTGGGATCGAACATTTGGAGATTTCCTATAGCTTTGTTAATAAGGTCCATGATGATTCATTCCATAGCCTTGCAGATAAGGCTGGTCAGGCTAATGGGTCTATAGTTCCCAGGGTCCATGGATGCACCCCCTTGTGCAGAGGCATGATGGTAGCTGTTTTCCATTCCACTAGGATGAAGCCAGTGCTTAGGCTGTGATTGAAAAGTGTGCTCAGTGCTGATGCTAATTCCTGTTTAACCCATGTAGAACACAGCCTGAGATGTTGTCTGATCCCATAGATGCCATGTTTTTGGCCTTGGAGAGGGCATTTAAGACCTGCTCCTCAGCGATACTGGGGGGGGGCAGGTGTTTGGGATGCTTTGGGGGTATATGTGGCAGCGAATGGGGAGTGAAGTTTTCACTGAACCTGTCAGCCAGCAAGTTTGCTATATCCACAGGTTCTATATATGTAGTACCATTAACTATGAGTTCAGAGCAAATCTGTGCCTTACCTTTGAGGTTACAGATGTAACTAAAGAACACCTTGTGGTTATCCTTAGTTAGGGAAGCTAATTTGGATTTGTAGTTAGCTTTGGAGGACTTCACTACGAGTTGTATTTGCTTAAGTTGAAGAGGAAGTGTTTCCAATTTTGAGACCGTCCCTTCCTGCTATTAGACAGCAATTTCTTTCTCCTATTGTATAGCCTATTGATGGCAGTTGTCCACCAGGCAGGTTTGTTTTTTTCTTGAGGATCTTGCTTTGGTTCTATCAAGTACAGCAGAGTCAATACAGATAGATGACTACTACCTTTAATCAGTCATCAACCCATCTTTGTACTATAGCAGAATGCCCAACATCAAGAATTACCTCCTGCATCAAGGAAGGACGGAGAGAATCTATGTTAGTTTAAGTTAGTCTTGAATGTTTTTTTTTTGAGGTACTACATTGCTTAATATGCAGGGGATGTTTGTTACATAGGTGGGTAACATGCTGAGATAAGCTTGTTCAGTGTGTTTTACATACATCTGCAAAACATTCCAGGTAAGTAAAACCAACTTACTTCTTTAGACATGTAATTCTTATTTGATTTATGGTTTCATTATTACATCAACAATGTATTTATTTTCAGTGTAAGGTGTTCGACCTGCAAGACCTAGTGAGCAACTTTCTTCTAGGAAGGTATGGGAATAACCTTTTAAGAAGTAAAGGAAAATAAATATATGTATTACTGATATTGTTATCCGTGGTAATGGTTATCATTAGTATTATTGTTATGGCTGTATCTGTTATTGTTTTTGATGCTGTCACAAAAAGAGATACTAACAGCCCAGCTATCTGGAATTTTGTAAATAATTATAGGTCATTTGTGAATATTAATATGATTTATATAGAAGTGTATCAAAAGGAGATACTGCCAGCACAGCTGTCTGGAATTTTGTAACTGGTTATGTGTCATTTGTGAATGTCAACATGCTTCATGTAAGATGTTTGTGTTACAAATATATTAGAACTGTATGTTATGTGGATATCAAACTGCTGGTACAGAAGTGTGTGTTGAAAAGGGTTTGTAAAGTACTGAGCCTAAAAAATTTAACCACAATGTACTGTACTGGAAAAGAACAGAAATATACATACACTATTGTAACTGTTTAGATGTATATATTTTAACAATGGAAACTGGAACACCAGAGGTTAACTTCAGAAAAATAGTTGAAATTAAATTACTTGATGGCCACAAAATAAAAGGATGTTATCTTTCAGTTTCAGTGCAGTAACAGGCACAATATCTAGAAGTTTGTTTGTATTGTCTTGGAAGTGTTTATAGTTTTATGACTTCCAGGATCTGCCTTAGATCTAATAAAAGCCCTTGTTTATGTATTTTTACAGGTATGTGTTAAATGCTACCAGCTGCATCCATGGTTATTTTTCACCCGGGATAGAGTCAGATGACAAGAAGTTATGTTATTCTGCAAGCTACCCTAGGAGTAATATTTGAGATATTAATTTAAGAACTCTCTGAGAGAGACTGAGTATTCTGTATTTGTGTCTTTGACCTGACAAGTAAGTCTAGGGAACATCATAATTATTGTAGATATAGTCAGGAATATAGCAAAGCTTAATTTAGATGTTTTTCTTTATGTATTTGAGACTGTCCTGCAGTGCTGTTTTAAATATTTCCTGTCATTTTGAACTCTGATGTAACTGTGGTTATATACTGAGTATATTCTTGTTCTTTTATTATTTATTATTAAATATATTTAAACCTTTCATTGTGGCTGATATTTGTGAGACATATTTAAGCTCTGAGGGTGCTTGCATATTTATTTGGTGGCTCTGTATAGGCTACTCCTAGTAGCCTTGCTTTTGGTCAAACTACCATTTGTATTAACAGTAACATTACACAGTAAGATTGGACACTGTTTGTTAAGGGCCTGATAAGGAGTTGGCTGGTGGCAGTAATAACTACCTTATAGTTTGTGCAGAAGGGGCCTAGCTAGTAAACCTTAAGATCATTGACTTGACATAAAACTTCAACGCTCTTTGTGCTTTTTGTATTAACAAAGTGTTTCTTAGTCAGACTTTTGAATGAAGGACGTGGATGTCAAAATGTAAGAGATGTTGTTAAAACAACTAACTTTTTAATTGTTTAACAAGATGAATGATTTACATCTTAAATAGGGATAAATTGTTGGTGGCTGCATAACAGTCTGAGGAAGCATGGTGGAGCCATGTGAAAGCGCTTACTGATTTGCATTGTGTTTTTTATTTTTTTTATATAGTTTTTATTTTGCTCTGTGCTATGTTGATGCATTCGTTGGATTTTTTACATTAGTAAACCTGTACCAGCCTTTCCCAGGTGTGTGTGTGTGTGTGTGTGTGTGTGTGTGTGTGTGCGTGTGTGTGTGTGTGTGTGTGTGCGCATGTATAAATAAAACCTCAAAGTGTGTGCGTCTGTCAGCTACTTGGCAGGGACATGAAGCACTGGTTGGACAGAGAGGGTACTGATTGTCTTGGCTTGGCCACTCAGCTGAGATCTCAACTCTATAACTGTGCCAGTGGAGAGTCTTTTTGGGGATCTGGAGAAAGTGGGAGAAACCAGCCCCAGACTGACTGTGGTCTCTGTGTGCTCTTAAGGGAAACTGCACGTGATGCAGAGAGCTGCATCTGAAAATACTGTGTGTGTAACTTGTCATCTTTCCAATGTATTTCCCCCACTGGTGCTAGTGGTGAGGATTGAGGCTCCTTGATTACTGTTATCAGTGGTGGGGTGTCACAGATGCCCCTGAGTGTTGCATGCATAGTGCCTTTATTATTGTGTCTTGATTGCATTTATTAATTCTGCCAACATATATGCTTGTGTATTAATCTTTTTATTTTCTTGGGATATCATATATTGGCATGTAACAAAAAATACTGAAAATAGAGATCATGAAGCCATACCATTTAAAAAATATGTCTTGGCTTCAACAAAAGGTTTGTTTTCCTAGTAAATATTCCTTTGGAATATTCGGAACAAGACATACCACATAAGTTTGAAACACTAGGCCCCATCTGCTAAACGTCTGCCTAACATCTAAATTGAATATATGTCTTCATCACAGTCCAAAAGGTGCCATCAACTCATAAAGCCACTGAGCTGATGCATGAAACTATATACCATTCTGCATCTCAGATATTAAGGTGTCAAGCGGACAGAAAGGAGTGATAAGCTCATAGGATGTAAAGAAAGTGATCTCTGCAATTCCCTCCTCTTTCTAGATTTGTATCAGAGAAATAATGTACTTTGGTAAGGTAAACAGCTGTGGCTGCAGAGAAAGAAAAAAGAAAATTGCAAAACCCTGTCTGTCCTAGAAGGATATATATATATATATATATATATATATATATATATATATATATATATATATATATATTGCAGTGTAACTGAACTTTTGTTCAGTCAGACTTTGGAACAGTCAGCCTCATTCTTTGAGTCAGTTAAGTCAGAGCCTTCCAGGATTTAGACTGTCAGATATTCATCTTCATGCTCCAGCCTTAATTGGAAGATTGTGTTTGCTGACAGCTAAAGGTCCTTGCTGTAGGATTGACGTAGCTTTCTATACTCTGGAAAAGGAATCAAAGACTGTGATATTAAATCTTACCAGATCAGGGTACCCAGAAAGCGTACACTAGACACTGAACTACTTTTAACTTTTTATTCAGCCGGAAACACTATGAGTGAAGGCCTCAGAGGGGTCTACATCTGATGAAGTTGTAAACGAAAACATATCTTTGTACTACTTAAGGAGCGTTTATGTGGGTTTGTGCTTGTGTTTCTGGTTGAATAAAACGTTAAAAGTAGTTCAGTGACTGGTGTACGCTTTCTGGGTACCTTGGTCTGGTTGGAGTTATATATTGGTGCCTTTGGCATTTTGCTTCTTTTGATATTAAATCTTGCCAACTCTGGGACTGGCAAATTCAAAAAGGTAGCTGCTTTATCATTGTGAGAAAGTGGAGAATGCCAGAAAGGGGCAGTTAACAGGACTTCCTGCAAGTGAATTGGACTTTAACCTATTACAGAAGGAATCATAATCAGTTTTGTGGACCTCCCAAAGAGAGAATGGATAGAGAATACAGAACTGTTTTGCACTGCCCATCAAGGATTAAAAGACTTTGGACATTGAATAATTGGTATATTGCATGCTTTACCATACTGCCAGGAACTACTGTAAGTAAGTTGATGTTTTTCTAACTTTCATATGCTGAACAGCAAGTTAATTTTATTGACCGATGCCATCACAGAATTAAGTTAAGTGAATAATTTATTTTTATGCGCTAATACAAAATTAAACTTAGTTTATGCAGCTGTTTTAATTTTGGCTTGATTGTAACCTAGAACAACAGGATTTGGAAAGGGGGACAAATAAGTATTGAGACAATTTATTCTCACCCATGGACAAATGCACTGGCTATAATATAAAGTGTTACATTCCAGCCTAATTGTTCTGTCAGTATAACATGGGGCTAGTATTGAGATAATCTAATTAAAACAGCAAAAAAGAATTGGAAATAATAACTGCAAACTGTGCTTGTACCTTGTGAATATATAAAAGTAGAACAAATTCCTAAATGGCAAATAGCTGCCTGTTCTAGAATATTGTATTAGTTCCACTGTCTTGTTTAAAAATGTATTTCTGCTGTCAGGTTTTAGACAACATAGTTAACCTTTCATCAGTAGTGGAGATTGGTAAGGAAAATGCAAACCAGCAGGCTGCATTCATGCCAATAGGGGACTCTGAGCCAGTATCATGTTTAGAAAATGGTGGGGCTACTGGTATGAGGTTTAAATCTGAGCCTCCCTCTTTCCCTGCAACCCCTGTAGAATGGTAGGACGACAGGGAGAAAGATAGGTAGGTAGGTAGGTAGGCTAAGAGATGATGACGGATATCTGTCTGTAAAAGTCCAGAAGATGGAAGTACAACTTGAACTGCAGATTGAAATATGTGAAAGGTTTAGTCACATGAAGACATGCTGCTAGCACAAATTAGAGATTTGGAATCCTACCTTTTCAGAAAGGAACCTCGTTTGAGAGCTTCTCAGAGTAACATTGATTACCTAAAGAACTGGCAATCTGAATTTCAAGAACGAAGACAGACGAACTTAGGACATAATGAATAAAATGAAGTCAGAGCTGCTATCCACAATAGAAGGAAGCACCAGCTGTAGTAGTTGCTAAAGTGAAGGAGACAGATTTTCAAACAACCAGTTAGAAAGTCTTGTACTCCCACTAAACGGTGACCTAAAAAATGTATAGCTAAGAAGAGAGCTAACTGCCATAGTGACTCTGATTTTGATAGTGATGATCCCCAGCCTACCAGTAATAAAATGCTGAGCAAAAGAGAATAAGCCATACAGGCCTTATAGCTCCTTGGCAGTAAGTTCAACTTCAAAGTTAAAAAGGGTGATATTGCCAAGTACACTAGAAAGTTAAAGGAATGCTTTAAAGCTTTATTGTAACTGATAAAAAGGGAGAAAGTTTCATAATCAGGTGGGCCATAGATGATAGGAAAATAGAATAGGCTAGAGTAACTGAAAAAAATAAAAATGAACCACAGAGCCTGTTTAAGTTTTTATAAAGAGAGTTTGGGGGGTGGTATAGCAAAAATATGGAACAACCTTCTCCCTGATCTCAGACTACAAAACTCCACACCCTCCTACAAAAGCCTTCTTAAAACATACCTCTCCACCAACCATCTATGCAACTATAAATGACCCCCCTGAAGCTTCATCCTCTCATTATTTCTAAACCCCATCTGTCCTGGACAACACAAACAACACCATCTAACTATACCTATCCATGTGTGAGCATTAACATATATATGAGTGTATGTATGTGTGTGTGTGTGTGCGTGCGTGCGTGCGTGCGTGCGTGTGTGTGTGTGTGTGTGTGTGTGTGTGTGTGTGTGTGTGTATATATATATATATATGTGTGTGTGTGTGTGTATGTGTTTATATATATTTATTTGTATATATGTGTATATGTATATATGCTCTTACATGTATATTTGCTGGAATGTATATATGGAAACTTAAACAGTCATATGCTCTTATTCAGTTGTTTAAGATCTTGCAATGCTCTACCAGGTTCTTATCTACTCTCATTGTATATTTTGTACACTTGTATTTTCAATTAAAAGGGGGAATATTCTCTTACTGTATACTAATGGCTGTAAAGTCTAAAATGTGCATGTCACCAGTAAACAGGGTAATTGTTTATGATCTGCTGAAAAGGTTTAGGCTTATCATGACCGTGTTCATGGGGACTTGTAGTTACAGGTAAATAAACCCATTCCATTTGGAAAGAGGTTAAAGGTTCAGAACCAAGCAGGATCATATTTAGAGAAAGATCATGCAATGATTAAAGTGTTTTTTGTGAGATCTGATGTGTCACACTTGTTTGTTCTTGGGAACTCTGAGGATCTATCTCCATGGAGACAGAGGGAACATGTGATTTGTGTGTCAAGACAAGATGCAGCAAAATTTGAGATAAATGCCAGAGGCCTGACATTCTTTTCTACAGAAATAAACCCAGCTGTCTCAGAAAGTTATCTAAACACTGACACAGCAGTGTCACAAGCTGAACATCTGCTTGCATGTGGAAAATACCAAGGACATGAGCCATTTGTTTGCTGAATATGGACAGAAGAAAATGAAGTGTTTGTGTCAGTTAGGGAAGAAGACTTATTAAACTATGCTACGAGTGAACTATGAAAAATGTCTTACGAGTAAGTTGTGATGGTGAATGCTAAAGAGGCGGAACCCTGATCTGAAATTTAAGTGTCAGAATTGTTAAAGAGATATTCTAAATATTGTGCATAATTTAAAAAGCATAGGAATTTGTGCTTTGAACTTCAAGATAAGAGAAGGACATTGCAGCACCTTGTACAGCTTGGAAGAAGCCCAAATTCAGCATTATACATAGGGCTAGATGTCCTGGAGTGCCTGTGTGTGTGCGGTTTTCACCACTGACATTCTGTGGTAGTGTACACGGGGTTTGATGTCAGGAAAAAACATGTCCTAGGTATGCCATCTTGTGGCTGAAACTGCTACAGTAATTTGAGCCAATGTCAGAATTCTCATTGGGAGCTAACATTAGGAAAGGTCATGGAATGGCTAACCAGACTGTACTGTTTGTTGTTAGCACACATTTGAAAAACATGGGGTTAAAATTGCACTCTATATCCTGCTTAGACACCAGCTGTAGAGTGATGCATATTCTGATGCACAACCCAACAGCAGATCCTATTGCTGTAGAAGCTTACTTTGTGCTTGGTACAAAAACAAAGAGTCTTTCTGATGTAGAATTAGCAGTTTCTGTCATTGCTGAGTTACCAGAAGGTATTAGGCAGAGCAGTGAAGTGAAGGAAGAAGTGAAGTCTCTGCCAAATGGTTAACCTTCTTGCAAGAAATCAACCCTGTTGATAAAAAGGAAGTGTTTCATGTGACGTCAATGGTGATTACCTTGTGATGTCTCATGCAGTGACAGATAGAACAGCTTAGCACAGTTGACCTTGAAAATATGTCTGACGTGACAGAAGACAAAATACAGCTTGGTAATAACTTGCTTTTCCCAGAATTCCAGAGCCAGGTTGAACAAGCTATTCAGGCATGCAGTTGTAGGGCAGAACAAGAGAGAGAAACAGAGGCAGTGTGTGATATGTTTAATCAGTTTGCACGTGTTTGTAAAAGATGTTTATGATCTTGGCGTAACTTACTTCCATGTTACTTTGGTACCCACTGATCCTAGTAAGGGTCCAGTGTATCCAGGAGATTCTGGATACCCTAATGGAGAGAGTAATTATAAGACAGGCAAACTCTAAGCCCAACTCTCCCATATGACTTGTTCTCAAACCCACAGGTAAGTTTAGGTTCACTATAGCCTATTGAAAGCTAAATCAGCAGATGCCCTTATCTTGTTTGCCCATGACATACCTAGATCAAAGCTTGGCTAGGTTTGAAGGTGCAAAATATTTCACCACAATGAACATCTCAAATGGATTTGAAGGTCCATGTCCAACACCAGTACAAACTAGATTTCACATTTGTTAGAAAACAGAACACCTGGAATAGGTGTCCTTTTGGGAACTTGAATTTTCCTGCAGATTTCAATAACTTGTTGTACAAGAGTACGCCTGATGCAGAAAGTAGAGGAAATCTGATTTGCATGGATGATGTACTAGTCAAAAGCAACATCTGTCTGAACAAACTTTTGTTTTGAACCAAAGAATGCTGGGGCAAACTGCTCCACATAAGTGGACAGTGGTTTTGAAACAAGGTCAATTATCTAGGGTATGAAATTGGACCAGATGGGCGAGCAACATAGAAGCTATCCAGGGCATCAACCCTCTCAAAACACTGAGGGTGCTAAGAACCTTCCTAGGTATCTGCAATAACGAGACAGCTTATTCATGACCATACAGAAGTGGTATATCCCTTCATCAAACAGCTAAGAAAATCAGTACCCTAGGCACTGGGAAAGAACAGGATAACTTCATGCAAGCTTTAAAAGATAGCTTAAGTTGGACCCCATGCCTTGCAAATCCACAAATGGACAAACATTTATGTTTAGAAGCAGGGTATACTGACAGTAGTATCAGTACTGTCCTATATCAAAGGCAGGATTAGAAGCAGGGTATACTGACATTAGCATTGGTACTGTCCTATATCAAAGGCAGGATTAGAAGCAGGGTATACTGACATTAGTATCAGTACTGTCCTATATCAAAGGCAGGATTAGGAGCAGGGTATACTGACATTAGTATCAGTACTGTCCTATATCAAAGGCAGGATTAGAAGCAGGGTATACTGACATTAGCATCAGTACTGTCCTATATCAAAGGCAGGATTAGAAGCAGGGTATACTGACATTAATATCAGTACTGTCCTATATCAAAGGCATGTTTAGAAGTAGGGTATACTGACATTAGCATCAGTACTGTCCTATATCAAAGGCAGGATTAGAAGCAGGGTATACTGACATTAGCACCAGTACTGTCCTATATCAAAGGCAGGATTAGAAGCAGGGTATACTGACATTAGCATCAGTACTCTCCTATATCAAAGGCAGGATTAGAAGCAGAATATACTGACATTAGTATCAGTACTGTCCTATATCAAAGGCAGGATTAGAAGCAGGGTATACTGACATTAGTATCAGTACTGTCCAATATCAAAGGCAGGATTAGAAGCAGGGTATACTGACATTAGTGTCAGTACTGTCCTATATCAAAGGCAGGATTAGAAGCAGGGTATACTGACATTAGCATCAGTACTGTCCTATATCAAAGGTAGGATTAGAAGCAGGATATACTGACATTAGTATCAGTACTGTCCTATATCGACGGCAGGATTAGAAGCAGGGTATACTGACATTAGTATCAGTACTGTCCTATATCAAAGGCAGGATTAGAAGCAGGTTATACTGACATTAGTATCAGTACTGTCCTATATGAAAGGCAGGATTAGAAGCAGGGTATACTGACATTAGTATCAGTACTGTCCTATATCAAAGGCAGGATTAGAAGCAGGGTATACTGACATTAGTATCAGTACTGTCCAATATCAAAGGCAGGATTAGAAGCAGGGTATACTGACATTAGTATCAGTACTGTCCTATATCAAAGGCAGGATTAGAAGCAGGGTATACTGACATTAGTATCAGTACTGTCCTATATGAAAGGCAGGATTAGAAGCAGGGTATACTGACATTAGTATCAGTACTGTCCTATATGAATGGCAGGATTACAAGCAGGGTATACTGACATTAGTATCAGTACTGTCCTATATCAAAGGCAGGATTCTGGTCACTGTGTTATAGATTAGAAAGACCCTAAGTGAGGTAGAGAAAAAGTTCTCTAAGTGTGAAAAGGCTCTCTTTTGTACTGTATGAGCAGCACAGAGATTCAAAAATTATATTTGTGGTAAAAAGTTTGTAGTACAGAGACAGCATCACTCCATTTCCCTCCTGGGAAGCCAGAAACAAATGGATGGTAACTAATGTGTCAAGCAGCCAAATTGTGGCCTGGATCTTAGTACTCCAAGACTAATCTTTGGAAGTAAAATATGCCAAAAACAAAAAGAGCCCAATAGCCCAAGGGCTGGTGGATCTGCAAGTGCATGACTGCACAGAATCAGTAGAAACTAAGGAACCACCTCAGCAGGACTCAGCATTAGGCCTTGTTAAGCAGCAAAATAGATACTACAATTATTATGAAAGTGTATGCAAAGGCCTTCCTAAACCAACTGTGGTTGGCTGCTCTTTTACTGAAGAGCAGAAATGGATACAGTGGCTTGAGGGTAATATGGCATGAAGATAAACCATGACTGCCTATGAAGTACCACCTTGGACACTAAACTAATCAGTATGCTGAGTTAGCAGATGTATATATAGCTGTACAGACAGCGGTCCAGTTCACTTTGCAAGATCTTGTAATCTGTGCAGACTCTGTTTATGCTAAACATAACTTCCTTGCACATTTGTCAGGAAGAAAAGTAAATGGCATGCTGAACTCTAAAGGAAAAATGCATGCTGAATTAATCATAGTTACAAATCAGTTAGTGCAAGACCATGGCTTAACAGTATACTGGAAAAAGGTCACTCAACAGTGCAGGGAGCAGACAGTGCTGGAAATGATCAAGCTGATGCTCTGGCTAGGAAAGGTGGCTTAAGGTAAAATCTGGGACTTTACTCCAATCAGAGCAAGTGTAGATGCAGTTCAGTTACCCATCAGCAGAAAAGGCAGGAACATGAGTATGTTTTGCACTTGTATACTGACAATTCTGATTCTGACTTGGTAAAAATGCAGCGGGAAGATGAGACTGTAGGAAAGTTTTATTGTTTCATTTCAAGACCCCAATGTGAATAAACTTGCTGCAATTGACCTACAAAACAGCTATCTCGGGGCAAAGTATAACAAAAAAATTAGATTTCTGTTAAAGGATGATCTCCTGATATCGACAATTGACACCTCATATGGATTCCAGTAGGTAGTACCTTTGGGGCACAGAGCTGTCATGTTACAACAAGCACATGATGAACTAACAGGAGCCAATGGGGAGGGGTGGGACAGAATAACTTATGAGACACTGAAGGAAGTAGTTTACTGGCCTCTCACATGTGTAGTGATGTTCCCAAGTATGTTGCAGGGATGT